>NC_141536.1:135394998-135619998 GCF_021556685.1 Rattus norvegicus
TTTTCCTGAGACCACCCAAACAAACTGCTTATGTATTTGAGTCACTGACAGCTTCTGGTGGGACTCAATCTTAATGCCTATTTTTACCATAAAACTGAGACTGAGACTACCCTGTTTTGACTACACAACCGTTTATGTTCCCTGAGGGTGGACAGGTGTGACTTGTATATCTTAGCCACACTTAGCCAATAATACCATATGGTAGACCTGCAAGTACTCTGTGAACTTATGAAACGTCTGTGGTTTATCTGTATCTGCAGGATTCTTGTTTATGTACTCAGTCAGCTGCAAGGGGAAAATTTTTAAAGTGGTTTTGTCTGTTGAAAATGTAAGCATGGTCTTCTTACTGTTCCTTATCCAATCCAATAGAACATTATTTACACAAAGTTTTTATTAGGTACCACAAAGAATATTGTGAGATTCAGAGTGTTTGAGATGATATGTGTGGGGTTATATACAAATATGACCATTTTGTGCAAAGGTCAATTTTGGTATCTTCAGGGGTTCCTAGAACCACTTCTTTATAGGGACATATATCCATATTTTTAAGTTAAGACACTAGAACTGAAGGGCAGGGTTGCAGAAGCCAGCAGAGTCAAGCTTGCCAGGTGGATTAGCTAGGAGTTAGCACATTAGCTTGATGGCATGGTCCTCATTCTCAACCCATTTAACCTAGCCTGCATCCCAGTTGTGTCAGTGTGTCTAGGGGATGGAAGGCTGCTCTGCAGTAGGATTGTTAAACCATCAAAGGGTGGCCAGCTATGCTATTTATTCTTTGTTCCTCTTCTGTTTCTATGGGCTACTGGGGAACCCAAATTCAAAAGTATGCTCGATTCTAGAACACTTGACTTCATTCTGTGTAATTTTTTCTCAACTGCTTCCATACTTTTTTATAAATCATTCATTTTTAAAAGTTTACTTTCATTACATCATATGTTTCTCTATATGCATTGCAAAATGTTTCTTGTGAACCCTCAAAGAGAATCCAAGGAAGTGGAAAATGGAGTCATGTCACAGAGCCGAGTAGTAATATTTGGTGGTAGTCATTGTCTCACTTCAGCTCTGGCTTCTGTTGGGGTCTAGAAGGCCATCTTCTGTATTAGGAAATTCAGTTTCATTCGGGTAATTGGAGCCTAAGAACACAGGATGCCTTTCACAAGCAGCTGTGTAAGCCAGTGTTAGCAGATCACAGAAGCTTCAGGGTGGCCCGCACTTTTCCTCTCCTTTGCATGTCTAATGGCTCCCAGCTGTGGTCTCTGAATGCCCAGCCTCTGGGAAACCACACACTGATAGGACCTGGACTTTGAATCCTGCAGCACTTGCCACTTTTCAAGTGGGGAATGCTCAAAATAACTGCTCTTGCAAAAGAGAGGCACTTAGGGACACTTCCACACACAGAGCATTGCCAATGACTCATAATCAGGATATAAAAAGAAAAAACAAAAACCCGCCTGCCTGCTAAGGATTAATTCTTTTCTCATCTTTTGATTTTTATTCCCTCAAAGATAATTTTAGTCACAGTGACAATTTCACCTGTAATGTTTCATGGACATGATCTAAGATTCTCTTCTCTCTTCTAGAAAGGCATCTTTTGTAGTATTATCATCTAAAGTGCCCTGCCTACAAGGTCTGACACTTCAGAAGGTTTTGAACTACCCTAACATTGTTTTTTCCCCCCAGTATTCACAGTCACACAAATAACCAATATGGGGTATGACTTTACAAGCAAGTGTTAAAGGCTGGTCTTCTGCCTTCTTTTTCTTTCCTGGAACATATATGGGGTAAAGAAGGAAGATCCTCAAGTCCTGTCAATGTCACCCAGTAAAGGGCATGGTTTTCAGTGAAAGCAGATCTAATATGACAAAGTGCTTCAAACAGAATCCTACATTGGTTCAACACCAAGAAAAATGAGAAATAAAAGCCAGGCTTTTCACAATCCTAGACCTAAACTGAAGGAGAGCCCATATAATTTAAAGACTTGCATCTCCAACTCCAGGTCATGCACTTATTTCTTCTGCCCATTTCTCAGATCACAAAAGCAAGGTCCTGAGAGGCTCTGTGACTCTGTCTCTCCTGACCCAGGTCTTTGTGTAGGGAGAGACTCAGAAACCAGAAGAAATCTGCAGGCTGAATAAGAAAGGCTGCCACATGCTGGGTTGTCCTCCCTCGGTATGAAGGGAGGTCTTGTGGAATTTTACTAAGTCTGGTGACCTTAGGGATTTGTTTGAGAGTTTTTTGGGTACAAATAATTCAGATGGCCCATGAAGATCAAGAGCACCACATTTTGAGTCCCCTGAGTCACAGGGGAAGATCATTGATTCTCATTGGGTCAGCTTTAGTGATCCCACAAACGGGCCTCTATGGTATCACAAACTGGCTGTCAGGTTCCTAGTTTTAATCAGAGAGAAACTCCGTGGGTCTTTTTTTACTTATGTTTTTATTTGCTATGCTAGCATTTGCCTACATGTATGTGTCTCCTTGAGGTGTATGCCAGGTTCCTACAGAGGGAGTTGGGTCCCTTGGAACTGGAATTAAAGATAGGTATAAACCATGATGTAAGTCCTGGAAACTGAACCTGAGTCCTCTGTAAGAGCAGCAAATACTCTTTTTTTTTTAATTAACTTGAGTATTTCTTATATACATTTCGAATGTTATTCCCTTTCCCAGTTTCCGGGCAAACATCCCCCTCCCCCTTCCCTTCTTTATGGGTGTTCCCCTCCCCATCCTCCCCCCATTGCCGCCCTCTCCCCAACAATCTAGTTCACTGGGGGTTCAGTCTTAGCAGGACCCAGGGCTTCCCCTTCCACTGGTGATCTTACTAGGATATTCATTGCTACCTATGAGGTCAGAGTCCAGGGTCAGTCCATGTATAGTCTTTAGGTAGTGGCTTAGTCCCTGGAAGCTCTGGTTGCTTGGCATTGTTGTACATATGGGGTCTCGAGCCCCGTCAAGCTCTTCCAGTTCTTTCTCTGATTCCTTCAACGGGGGTCCTATTCTCAGTTCAGTGGTTAGCAGCAAATACTCTTAACCACTGAGCCATCCCTCCAGTTCCCACACCACGTTGAGTCTACTGAAGTGGAACCTCATGTAGCCACTCAAAAGTTGGAGGCCTTGCCAGGAGGCCCTATACCAGATGCTGTAGAAGGTGTATTACAAGGTGTATTATAGTTTACTTGTCTGGGGCCTGCAATCTCATATTAACAGGAGCAGACCCCCTACCACCCCAAACAGAACTCACTACATTTAATATTCTTCTAACAGTTTGGCCAATTTTCTTAACTTTAAAGCTTCTAAAATTGTTTCCACCATCTTTTTTATAATGTGGTGGAGAGAGGCCTGTAGGGCCCAACAGATAGCCAGGAGGTTGCCTCTACTAATCCATGCTTTCTATCATGTGGCCCGAGTATTATCTAATCTTCTCCCATGTACATGGATAGTGCCTTCCCTTCGCCACATACATCAACAGTTCCCGTTATTCTCCTACTTGATGGGAAGTACATGATACTCACTGAATGACCTGATCAGTCTCTTCCTCTCCTCCATGTGACTTGGAAAGTGTCTATTGCTCCCTCACATAACCTGGGAAATGCCTACTCATCCCCCCAACATGATCGAGCAGTGCCTCTTCCTGATGTGTTTTGGATAGTGCTTGCCCTGCCCCATGTAACCTAGGACCTTCTTGACCTGTTTCTATAGTCTTCAATCTTCATGGTGCATGTGCATTGCACCTACCTCATAGCTATCATTTACTTTTGTCTATCTATCTATCTACCTATCTATCTATCTATCTATCTATCTATCTATCTATCTATCTGATTGATTGTTGCCATTTTGGCCATCAAACTATATCCACTAAGCCAGTATTCTAGCACTGATCTCAGCCCATTCTCACCATGAACATCAAATAGCTTAGATATAGAAGTCTCATGGAACAGTTACTTTAGGTAACTGTGTAGACCTTAGTGTTTTACTTCCGCAGGAATAGGTAAGGACAATGGAATCTGAAGTCAGGGACACTTGGAATCAGTCTTCTGTCAAGCCTACTTTCTAGGGGAACTTTTATTTCTTCTGTGTCTGTGTATACTTTGTTTTCTGTGGTGGTATGGTTTCACAGTCAGCCACCAAGAGTTATTTTAGACCCTGCTGTCTGAATCTAGAATCCTTTCAAAGCTTCTAATTTCTACTGAACACAAACATCTCTTGAAAGTCTGGGGTTTAGGGGGCAGAAGGTGAGGGTTGAAAGATTCCAGAAACAGGAAAAAGTTGTAAATCTACATAGAGCTCCAAGAACAGTTATTCTTTCTATGCTGAAGTTCATGACAACAGAGTTCACTGTGATACACAATTAAGGCTAGCCTAGGAAGACCTATTCAGGCCTGTCTGTAACAGTAAACAGAGCACAAGGAGAAGATGAGATCCCTTGTCTCCAAATGGTTTGGCGGCTCCTGCTGTGGTGGCTCTTCTGCAATTTAGCTTTAAGATGTTCTCAACAGACCTGTGTGGCTAAGAGCTTGGTGCTACTTGGTGCTTTTAGAAAGCTTCAAGTGTTGAGACTCTGTGAGAGGTCTCAAGCCATTGGAGGATTGCTTCTGGAAGACACTTTGAAACCCTTGTCTTTGCCTCTCATTTATCTGCTGTTCAGCCACCATGGGGAGCCATTTTATTCCTCCATGCATTTCTTGCTGAGATATGCTAACCTTCTACTGCCCCAAAGCACCATGGTCAATTAATTGTGAACCAAACCCCTCAAAGTGTTAGCTACTGAAAACCTTTAGTTGAACATCTCAGATATTTTGTTGCAATAATAATATTCTTCCTAACATAGACACCTACATGCAACCTTCCCAAGCCCTATTTAGAATGTAGTAGTGGGTCAGTATGTGACAATTAAGAAGGCAGATTGTATAAGGCATGACTCTTTTCTATGCTATTGGGCAAATAACTGAGAAGCCTGCCTCGTGTGTGCAGCTATAATGTCCCTGGAGCTTGCTGTAGTCATCTGCCTATGCTATGAAGTGTGAAGGGGAAGCTACGTTCATTGCAGCTATGAGCAGAAAAATGTGTCCAAATAGCTGATTATTCCTGTACAGATTAGGATTAAATATAAAACGTCTATAAGTATTTATTATACACACACAAACATATATAATGCTTAGGTTTTATTTATTTCTATGTGTATACGTATTTGTCTGAATGTATATCTGTGCAGTGCCTGCAGAGGCCAGAAGGGACTGGAGTTACAAAGAGTTGTTAGATGCTATGTGGGTGGTAAGAATTAAGGAGAGAGACCCAACCGCCTGGTCAGGTGGGCACTCCTGAGGCTGCAGAGCGGAAGAGACCACCAACACTGCTCACCCCTGCCCACATCCCTGGCCCAAGAGGAAACTGTATAAGGCCTCTGGGCTCCCGTGGGGGAGGGCCCAGGAGCGGCAGGACCCCTGCCAGAGACACCGCCGGACCCTGAAGGACACAGACCAGATAAACAGTTCTCTGCACCCAAATCCCGTGGGAGGGAGAGCTAAACCTTCAGAGAGGCAGACAAGCCTGGGAAACGAGAAGAGACTGCTCCCTGCACACACATCTCGGACGCCAGAGGAAAAAGCCAAAGACCATCTGGAACCCTGGTGCACTGAAGCTCCCAGAAGGGGTGGCACAGATCTTCCTGGTTGCTGCCGCTGCAGAGAGCCCCTGGGCAGCACCCCACGAGCGAACCTGAGCCTCGGGACCACAGGAAAGACCAAATTTTCTGCTGCAAGAAAGCTGCCTGGTGAACTCAAGACACAGGCCCACAGGAACAGCTGAAGACCTGTAGAGAGGAAAAACTACACGCCCGAAAGCAGAATACTCTGTCCCCATAACTGACTGAAAGAGAGGAAAACAGGTCTACAGCACTCCTGACACACAGGCTTATAGGACAGTCTAGCCACTGTCAGAAATAGCAGAACAAAGTAACACTAGAGATAATCTGATGGCCAGAGGCAAGCGCAGGAACCCAAGCAACAGAAAGCAAGACTACATGCCATCATCGGAGCCCAATTCTCCCACCAAAACAAACATGGAATATCCAAACACACCAGAAAAGCAAGATCTAGTTTCAAAATCATATTTGATCATGATGCTGGAGGACTTCAAGAAAGACATGAACACACTTAGGGAAACACAGGAAAACATTAATAAACAAGTAGAAGCCTACAGAGAGGAATCGAAAAAATCCCTGAAAGAATTCCAGAAAAACACAATCAAACAGTTGAAGGAATTAAAAATGGAAATAGAAGCAATCAAGAAAGAACACATGGAAACAACCCTGGATATAGAAAAACAAAAGAAGAGACAAGGAGCTGTAGATACAAGCTTCACCAACAGAATACAAGAGATGGAAGAGAGAATCTCAGGAGCAGAAGATTCCATAGAAATCATTGACTCAACTGTCAAAGATAATGTAAAGCGGAAAAAGCTACTGGTCCAAAACATACAGGAAATCCAGGACTCAATGAGAAGATCAAACCTAAGGATAATAGGTATAGAAGAGAGTGAAGACTCCCAGCTCAAAGGACCAGTAAATATCTTCAACAAAATCATAGAAGAAAACTTCCCTAACCTAAAAAAAGAGATACCCATAGACATACAAGAAGCCTACAGAACTCCAAATAGATTGGACCAGAAAAGAAACACCTCCCGTCACATAATTGTCAAAACACCAAACGCACAAAATAAAGAAAGAATATTAAAAGGAGTAAGGGAAAAAGGTCAAGTAACATATAAAGGGAGACCTATCAGAATCACACCAGACTTCTCGCCAGAAACTATGAAGGCCAGAAGATCCTGGACTGATGTTATACAGACCCTAAGAGAACACAAATGCCAGCCCAGGTTACTGTATCCAGCAAAACTCTCAATTAACATTGATGGAGAAACCAAGATATTCCATGACAAAACCAAATTTACACAATATGTTTCTACAAATCCAGCACTACAAAGGATAATAAATGGTAAAGCCCAACATAAGGAGGCAAGCTATACCCTAGAAGAAGCAAGAAACTAATCGTCTTGGCAACAAAACAAAGAGAATGAAAGCACACAAACATAACCTCACATCAAATATGAATATAACGGGAAGCAATAATCACTATTCCTTAATATCTCTCAATATCAATGGCCTCAACTCCCCAATAAAAAGTCATAGATTAACAAACTGGATACGCAACGAGGACCCTGCATTCTGCTGCCTACAGGAAACACACCTCAGAGACAAAGACAGACACTACCTCAGAGTGAAAGGCTGGAAAACAACTTTCCAAGCAAATGGTCAGAAGAAGCAAGCTGGAGTAGCCATTCTAATATCAAATAAAATCAATTTTCAATTAAAAGTCATCAAAAAAGATAAGCAAGGACACTTCATATTCATCAAAGGAAAAATCAACCAAGATGAACTCTCAATCCTAAATATCTATGCCCCAAATACAAGGGCACCTACATACATAAAAGAAACCTTACTAAAGCTCAAAACACACATTGCACCTCACACAATAATAGTGGGAGATTTCAACACCCCACTCTCATCAATGGACAGATCATGGAAACAGAAATTAAACAGTGATGTCGACAGACTAAGAGAAGTCATGAGCCAAATGGACTTAATGGATATTTATAGAACATTCTATCCTAAAGCAAAAGGATATACCTTCTTCTCAGCTCCTCATGGTACTTTCTCCAAAATTGACCATATAATTGGTCAAAAAACGGGCCTCAACAGGTACAGAAAGATAGAAATAATCCCATGCGTGCTATCGGACCACCACGGCCTAAAACTGGTCTTCAATAACAATAAGGGAAGAATGCCCACATATACGTGGAAATTGAACAATGCTCTACTCAATGATAACCTGGTCAAGGAAGAAATAAAGAAAGAAATTAAAAACTTTTTAGAATTTAATGAAAATGAAGATACAACATACTCAAACTTATGGGACACAATGAAAGCTGTGCTAAGAGGAAAACTCATAGCGCTGAGTGCCTGCAGAAAGAAACAGGAAAGAGCATATGTCAGCAGCTTGACAGCACACCTAAAAGCTCTAGAACAAAAAGAAGCAAATACACCCAGGAGGAGTAGAAGGCAGGACATAATCAAACTCAGAGCTGAAATCAACCAAGTAGAAACAAAAAGGACCATAGAAAGAATCAACAGAACCAAAAGTTGGTTCTTTGAGAAAATCAACAAGATAGATAAACCCTTAGCCAGACTAACGAGAGGACACAGAGAGTGTGTCCAAATTAACAAAATCAGAAATGAAAAGGGAGACATAACTACAGATTCGGAGGAAATTCAAAAAATCATCAGATCTTACTATAAAAACCTATATTCAACAAAATTTGAAAATCTTCAGGAAATGGACAATTTCCTAGACAGATACCAGGTATCGAAGTTAAATCAGGAACAGATAAACCAGTTAAACAACCCCATAACTCCTAAGGAAATAGAAGCAGTCATTAAAGGTCTCCCAACCAAAAAGAGCCCAGGTCCAGACGGGTTTAGTGCAGAATTCTATCAAACCTTCATAGAAGACCTCATACCAATATTATCCAAACTATTCCACAAAATTGAAACAGATGGAGCCCTACCGAATTCCTTCTATGAAGCCACAATTACTCTTATACCTAAACCACACAAAGACACAACAAAGAAAGAGAACTTCAGACCAATTTCCCTTATGAATATCGACGCAAAAATACTCAATAAAATTCTGGCAAACCGAATTCAAGAGCACATCAAAACAATCATCCACCATGATCAAGTAGGCTTCATCCCAGGCATGCAGGGATGGTTTAATATACGGAAAACCATCAACGTGATCCATTATATAAACAAACTGAAAGAACAGAACCACATGATCATTTCATTAGATGCTGAGAAAGCATTTGACAAAATTTAACACCCCTTCATGATAAAAGTCCTGGAAAGAATAGGAATTCAAGGCCCATACCTAAACATAGTAAAAGCCATATACAGCAAACCAGTTGCTAACATTAAAATAAATGGAGAGAAACTTGAAGCAATCCCACTAAAATCAGGGACTAGACAAGGCTGCCCACTCTCTCCCTACTTATTCAATATAGTTCTTGAAGTTCTAGCCAGAGCAATCAGACAACAAAAGGAGATCAAAGGGATACAGATCGGAAAAGAAGAAGTCAAAATATCACTATTTGCAGATGACATGATAGTATATTTAAATGATCCCAAAAGTTCCACCAGAGAACTACTAAAGCTGATAAACAACTTCAGCAAAGTGGCTGGGTATAAAATTAACTCAAATAAATCAGTTGCCTTCCTCTACACAAAAGAGAAACAAGCCGAGAAAGAAATTAGGGAAACGACACCCTTCATAATAGACCCAAATAATATAAAGTACCTCGGTGTGACTTTAACCAAGCAAGTAAAAGATCTGTACAATAAGAACTTCAAGACACTGAGGAAAGAAATTGAAGAAGACCTCAGAAGATGGAAAGATCTCCCATGCTCATGGATTGGCAGGATTAATATAGTAAAAATGGCCATTTTACCAAAAGCAATCTACAGATTCAATGCAATCCCCATCAAAATACCAATCCAATTCTTCAAAGAGTTAGACAGAACAATTTGCAAATTCATCTGGAATAACAAAAAACCCAGGATAGCTAAAGCTATCCTCAACAATAAAAGGACTTCAGGGGGAATCACTATCCCTGAACTCAAGCAGTATTACAGAGCAATAGTGATAAAAACTGCATGGTATTGGTACAGAGACAGACAGATAGACCAATGGAATAGAATTGAAGACCCAGAAATGAACCCACACACCTATGGTCACTTGATTTTTCACAAAGGAGCCAAAACCATCCAATGGAAAAAAGATAGCATTTTCAGCAAATGGTGCTGGTTCAACTGGAGGGCAACATGTAGAAGAATGCAGATCGATCCATGCTTATCATTCTGTACAAAGCTTAAGTCCAAGTGGATCAAGGACCTCCACATCAAACCAGACACACTCAAACTAATAGAAGAAAAACTAGGGAAGCATCTGGAACACATGGGCACTGGAAAAAATTTCCTGAACAAAACACCAATGGCTTATGCTCTAAGATCAAGAATCGACAAATGGGATCTCATAAAACTGCAAAGCTTCTGTAAGGCAAAGGACACTGTGGTTAGGACAAAACGGCAACCAACAGATTGGGAAAAGATCTTTACCAATCCTACAACAGATAGAGGCCTTATATCCAAAATATACAAAGAACTCAAGAAGTTAGACCGCAGGGAAACAAATAACCCTATTAAAAAATGGGGCTCAGAGCTAAACAAAGAATTCACAGCTGAGGAGTGCCGAATGGCTGAGAAACACCTAAAGAAATGTTCAACATCTTTAGTCATAAGGGAAATGCAAATCAAAACAACCCTGAGATTTCACCTCACACCAGTGCGATTGGCTAAGATCAAAAACTCAGGTGACAGCAGATGCTGGCGAGGATGTGGAGAAAGAGGAACACTCCTCCATTGTTGGTGGGATTGCAGACTGGTAAAACCATTCTGGAAATCAGTCTGGAGGTTCCTCAGAAAATTGGACATTGAACTGCCTGAGGATCCAGCTATACCTCTCTTGGGCATATACCCAAAAGATGCCTCAACATATAAAAGAGACACGTGCTCCACTATGTTCATCGCAGCCTTATTTATAATAGCCAGAAAATGGAAAGAACCCAGATGCCCTTCAACAGAGGAATGGATACAGAAAATGTGGTACATCTACACAATGGAATATTACTCAGCTATCAAAACCAACGAGTTTATGAAATTCGTAGGCAAATGGTTGGAACTGGAAAATATCATCCTGAGTGAGCTAACCCAATCACAGAAGAACACACATGGTATGCACTCATTGATAAGTGGCTATTAGCCCAAATGCTTGAATTACCCTAGATCCCTAGAACAAACGAAACTCAAGACGGATGATCAAAATGTGAATGCTTCACTCCTTCTTTAAATGAGGAAAAAGAATACCCTTGGCAGGGAAGGGAGAGGCAAAGATTAAAACAGAGACTGAAGGAACACCCATTCAGAGCCTGCCCCACATGTGGCCCATACATATACAGCCACCCAATTAGACAAGATGGATGAAGCAAAGAAGTGCAGACCGACAGGAGCCGGATGTAGATCGCTCCTGAGAGACACAGCCAGAATACAGCAAATACAGAGGCGAATGCCAGCAGCAAACCACTGAACTGAGAATAGGTCCCCTATTGAAGGAATCAGAGAAAGAACTGGAAGAGCTTGAAGGGGCTCGAGACCCCAAAAGTACAACAATGCCAAGCAACCAGAGCTTCCAGGGACTAAGCCACTACCTAAAGACTATACATGGACTGACCCTGGACTCTGACCCCATAGGTAGCAATGAATATCCTAGTAAGAGCACCAGTGGAAGGGGAAGCCCTGGGTCCTACTAAGACTGAACCCCCAGTGAACTAGTCTATGGGGGGAGGGCGGCAATGGGGGGAGGGTTGGGAGGGGAACACCCATAAGGAAGGGGAGGGGGGAGGGGGATGTTTGCCCGGAAACCGGGAAAGGGAATAACACTCGAAATGTATATAAGAAATACTCAAGTTAATAAAAAAAAAATTAAAAAAAATTAAACCCCGTTCTCTGGAAGCCATTGCTCTTCACTGCCAAGCTATCTCTCCAGCTCCTGAGTTAAAGAATTCTTAAGACTGGGTTACCTCACTTGGAATGATATTCTCAAGTTCCAGCCATTTTTCCTGCAAAATTCATGATGCCTTTTTTTTTTACTAGATGAATAGTATTCCATTGTGTAGATGTATCATATTTTCTTTATCCATTCTTCAGTTGAGGGACATCTAGTTTGTTTTCAATTTCTGGTTCTTACAAAAAAAGCTGCTATGAGCATAGCTGAGCAAATGTCTTTGTGGGATGGTGGAACATTTTTGGGTATATGCTCAGGAGTTACCACTTGCTGAGTCTCTGATTTTCTGATAAATGCCCAAATTGATTTCCAGAGTAGTTGTATAAGTTTGTATTCCCACCCGCAATAGAGGAGTATTGTCCTTGCTCCACATGTTCCCCATCACGTGCTATGTCTTACTTAAGTTTTTGATCTTAGCCATTCTGATGGGTGGAAGATGGAGCTTCAGAGCTGTTTTGATTTGCATCTTCCTTATGACTAAGGACTTTGTACTTACTTGTGAGTGGATACTAGTCACAAAATACAGGATACCCACTATAATGGTTTGAAAATGCTGAGCCCCAAACTTATGGGACACAATGAAAGCTGTGCTAAGAGGAAAACTCATAGGGCTGAGTGCCTGCAGAAAGAAACAGGAAAGAGCATATGTCAGCAGCTTGACAGCACACCTAAAAGCTCTAGAACAAAAAGAAGCAAATACACCCAGGAGGAGTAGAAGGCAGGAAATAATCAAACTCAGAGCTGAAATCAACCAAGTAGAAACAAAACGGACCATAGAAAGAATCAACAGAACCAAAAGTTGGCTCTTTGAGAAAATCAACAAGATAGATAAACCCTTAGCTAGACTAACCAGAGGACACAGAGAGTGTGTCCAAATTAACAAAATCAGAAATGAAAAGGGAGACATAACTACAGATTCAGAGGAAACTCAAAAAGTCATCAGATCTTACTTTAAAGCCTATATTCAACAAAACTTGAAAAGCTGCAGGAAATGGACAATTTCCTAGACAGATACCGGGTACCGAAGTTAAATCAGGAACAGATGAACCAGTTAAACAACCCCATAACTCCTAAGGAAATAGAAGCAGTCATTAAAGGTCTCCCAACCAAAAAGAGCCCAGGTCCAGACGGGTTTAGTGCAGAATTCTATCAAACCTTCATAGAAGACCTCATACCAATATTATCCAAACTATTCCACAAAATTGAAACAGATAGAGCACTACCGAATTCCTTCTATGAAGCCACAATTACTCTTATACCTAAACCACACAAAGACCCAACAAAGAAAGAGAACTTCAGACCAATTTCCCTTATGAATATCGATGCAAAAATACTCAATAAAATTCTGGCAAACTGAATCCAAGAGCACATCAAAACAATCATCCACCATGATCAAGTAGGCTTCATCCCAGGCATGCAGGGATGGTTTAATATACGGAAAACCATCAACGTGATCCATTATATAAACAAACTGAAAGAACAGAACCACATGATCATTTCATTAGATGCTGAGAAAGCATTTGACAAAATTCAACACCCCTTCATGATAAAAGTCCTGGAAAGAATAGGAATTCAAGGCCCATGCCTAAACATAGTAAAAGCCATATACAGCAAACCAGTTGCTAACATTAAAATAAATGGAGAGAAACTTGAAGCAATCCCACTAAAATCAGGGACTAGACAAGGCTGACCACTCTCTCCCTACTTATTCAATATAGTTCTTGAAGTTCTAGCCAGAGCAATCAGACAACAAAAGAAGGTCAAGGGGATACAGATCGGAAAAGAAGAAGTCAAAATATCACTATTTGCAGATGATATGATAGTATATTTAAGTGATCCCAAAAGTTCCACCAGAGAACTACTAAAGCTGATAAACAACTTCAGCAAAGTGGCTGGGTATAAAATTAACTCAAATAAATCAGTTGCCTTCCTCTATACAAAAGAGAAACAAGCCAAGAAAGAAATTAGGGAAATGACACCCTTCATAATGGACCCAAATAATATAAAGTACCTCGGTGTGACTTTAACCAAGCAAGTAAAAGATTTGTACAATAAGAACTTCAAGACTCTGAAGAAAGAAATTGAAGAAGACCTCAGAAGATGGAAAGACCTCCCATGCTCATGGATTGGCAGGATTAATATAGTAAAAATGGCCATTTTACCAAAAGTGATCTACAGATTCAATGCAATCCCCATCAAAATACCAATCCAATTCTTCAAAGAGTTAGACAGAACAATTTGCAAATTCATCTGGAATAACAAAAAACCCAGGATAGCTAAAACTATCCTCAACAATAAAAGGACTTCAGGGGGAATCACTATCCCTGAACTCAAGCAGTATTACAGAGCAATAGTGATAAAAACTGCATGGTATTGGTACAGAGACAGATAGATAGACCAATGGAATAGAATTGAAGACCCAGAAATGAACCCACACACCTATGGGCACTTGATTTTTGACAAAGGAGCCAAAACCATCCAATGGAAAAAAGATAGCATTTTCAGCAAATGGTGCTGGTTCAACTGGAGGGCAACATGTAGAAGAATGCAGATCGATCCATCCTTATCACCCTGTACAAAGCTTAAGTCCAAGTGGATCAAGGACCTCCACATCAAACCAGACACACTCAAACTAATAGAAGAAAAACTAGGGAAGCATCTGGAACACATGGGCACTGGAAAAAATTTCCTGAACAAAACACCAATGGCTTATGCTCTAAGATCAAGAATCGACAAATGGGATCTCATAAAACTGCAAAGCTTCTGTAAGGCAAAGGACACTGTGGTTAGGACAAAACGGCAACCAACAGATTGGGAAAAGATTTTTACCAATCCTACAACAGATAGAGGCCTTATATCCAAAATATACAAAGAACTCAAGAAGTTACACCGCAGGGAGACAAATAACCCTATTAAAAATGGGGTTCAGAGCTAAACAAAGAATTCACAGCTGAGGAATGCCGAATGGCTGAGAAACACCTAAAGAAATGTTCAACATCTTTAGTCATAAGGGAAATGCAAATCAAAACAACCCTGAGATTTCACCTCACACCAGTGAGAATGGCTAAGATCAAAAACTCAGGTGACAGCAGATGCTGGCGAGGATGTGGAGAAAGAGGAACACTCCTCCATTGTTGGTGGGATTGCAGACTGGTAAAACCATTCTGGAAATCAGTCTGGAGGTTCCTCAGAAAATTGGACATTGAACTGCCTGAGGATCCAGCTATACCTCTCTTGGGCATATACCCAAAAGATGCCCCAACATATAAAAAAGACACGTGCTCCACTATGTTCATCGCAGCCTTATTCATAATAGCCAGAAGCTAGAAAGAACCCAGATGCCCTTCAACAGAGGAATGGATACAGAAAATGTGGTACATCTACACAATGGAATATTACTCAGCTATCAAAAACAATGACTTTATGAAATTCGTAGGCAAATGTTTGGAACTGGAAAATATCATCCTGAGTGAGGTAACCCAATCACAGAAAAACACACATGGTATGCACTCATTGATAAGTGGCTATTAGCCCAAATGCTTGAATTACCCTAAATGCCTAGAACAAATGAAACTCAAGACGGATGATCAAAATGTGAATGCTTCACTCCTTCTTTAAAAGGGGAATAAGAATACCCTTGGCAGGGAATAGAGAGGCAAAGATTAAAACGGAGACTGAAGGAACACCCATTCAGAGCCTGCCCCACATGTGGCCCATACATATACAGCCACCCAATTAGACAAGATGGATGAAGCAAAGAAGTGCAGGCCAACAGGAGCCGGATATAGATCGCTCCTGAGAGACACAGCCAGAATACAGCAAATACAGAGGCGAATGCCAGCAGCAAACCACTGAACTGAGAACGGGACCCCCGTTGAAGGAATCAGAGAAAGGACTGAAAGAGCTTGAAGGGGCTCGAGACCCCATATGTACAACAATGCCAAGCAACCAGAGCTTCCAGGGACTAAGCCACTACCTAAAGACTATACATGCACTGACCCTGGACTCTGACCTCATAGGTAGCAATGAATATCCTAGTAAGAGTACCAGTGGAAGGGGAAGCCCTGGGTCCTGCTAAGACTGAACCCCCAGTGAACTAGATTGTTGGGGGGAGGGCGGCAATGGGAGGAGGATGGGGAGGGGAACACCCTAAAGAAGGGGAGGGGGAGGGACTAGGGGGATGTTTGCCCGGAAACTGGGAAAGGGAATAATACTCGAAATGTATATAAGAAATACTCAAGTTAATAAAATTAAAGAAAGAAAAAAGAAAATGCTGAGCCCTAGGGGTGGCGCTATTAGGAGACATGCCCTTGTTGGAGTAGGTATGGCCCTGTTGGAGGAAGTGTGTCATTGTGGGTATGAGCTTTAAGACCCTAATCCTAGCTCTCTGGAAGCCAGCCTTCTCCTAGCTCCCTAAATAGCAAGAAGTGGAACATCCAGCCCCATGTCTGTCTGGATGCTGAAATGCTCCCATCATGATGATAATGGACTGACCTCTAAATTTGTAAGCAAGCCACAATTAAATGTTGTCCTATATAAGAGTTGCCTTGGTCATGGTATCTGTTTACAGCAGTAAAACTCTAACTAAGACACCCATGGTACACTCCACAGAAGAAAAGAAGGTAAACAAGAAGGAAGTCACAAATGAGGGTGCTTGGATATCACTTAGAAGGGGGAATAAAATAGTCATAAGAGGCAGGTGGAGGGAGAGATATGGATGGGAGAGTAGATGGGGAGGGAAATGGTGGAGGGGTTCAGGATAATGTATGGGAAGGGAAAGTAGATGGCTAGATGGCCATGAGAATGCATGGAAATCTGCAACTGACAGGGGTGGGGAAGTTGGGGCATCTCTAGGAAGAAACAGAGACCTGGGATAAGGGAGTTACCCAAGAATCAATGGGGGTGACCTTAGCTGTAACTTAGAGCATTGGGGAGATGGAACCTAAAGAGGCCACCTCCTGTAGCCAGGCAGAAAGCCCAGTGGATCAATAGGGACACTAACCCACCTGTGAAACTTTTGACCCAAAATTTATCAGGTCTATAAGAAAGGCAGGCACAGGGGATAGAGCAGAGACTGAGGGAATAACTAACCGATAACTGGCTCAACTTGAGACCTATCCCATGGGCAAGTATCAATCCCTGACACTATTAATGATACTCTGTTATACTTGCAGACAGGAGTCTAGCATGGTTGTCCTCTGAGAAGCTCCACTCAGCAGCTGACTCAGACAGATGCAGACACCCACAGCCAAACAGTGGATGGACCTTGGAGACTATTATGGAAAAGTTGGGGAAATGATTGAGAGCCTTGAACGGGATAGGAATTCCACAGAAAGACCAACAGAGTCAACTAACCTGGACCATTGGAGCTCTCAGAGAGTAAACCACCAACTAAAGAACATACATGGCTTGGACTTAGTCCTCCCACACATATGAATAGATGTTCAGCTTGGTCTTCATGTGGGTCCTGGACAACTGGAGTGGGGGTTATCCCAAAAGCTGTTGCCTGCCCATAAGATATGTTCTTCTAGCTGGGTTGCCTTGTCTGGCCTCAGTGGGAGAGAATGTGCCAGGGTGAGGGGATACTCAAGGGCCCAGTCAAAGGAGAAGGGGAGGGGTGGGGGAAATATTGTGGGAGAAGTTGATAGGAAGGGGGGGCAGTGAGCAGGATGTAAAGTGAATAAGTAAAAAAAAAAGTAAAAATTACTCTAAAAAATATATGACTCCCCACCTCTCAAAAATGGATTCTTAAGAAAGGCCTGATGGCCAATGGATGGAACTGGAAAATATCATCCTGAGTGAGGTAACCCAATCACAGAAAAACACACATGGTATGCACTCATTGATAAGTGGCTATTAGCCCAAATGCTCGAATTACCCTAGATGCACAGAACACATGAAACTCAAGAAGGATAAACAAAATGCGGATGCTTTACCCCTTCTTTAAAAGGGGAACAAGAATACCCTTAGGAGGGGATAGGGAGGCAAAGTTTGGAACAGAGATTGAAGGAACGCCCATTCAGAGCCTGCCCCACATGTGCCCCATACATATACAGCCACCCAGTTAGATAAGTTGGATGAAGCAAAGAAATGCAGGCCAACAGGAACCGGATGTAGAGCTCACCTGAGGGACACAGCCAGAATATGGAAAATACATAGGCGAATGCCAGCAGCAAACCACTGAACTGAGAATGGGACCCCTGTTGAAGGAATCAGAGAAAGGACTGAAAGAGCTTGAAGGGGCTTGAACAACAATGCCAAGCAACCAGAGCTTCCAGGGACTAAGCCACTACCCAAAGACTATACATGGACTGAACCTGGGCTCCAACCTCATAGGTAGCAATGAATAGCCTAGTAAGAGCACCAGTGGAAGGGGAAGCTCTTGGTCCTGCCAAGGCTGAACTCCTAGTGAATGTGATTGTTGGGGGGAGGGCAGTAATGAGGGGAGGATTGGGAGGGGAAAAAATTAAAAAAAAAAGGCCTGATGGACCTGATGGACAGGTTGAAAGTGTATGCATAAGAGGGACCCCATGAACCTAAAAAAGACTTAGATTCAGAAAAGACAAGACAAGACTTGTTGGAACGTCATAGAAATGATCACTCTACAGAAAGCAGGATCTGACACCATGTGTGAGAAGAGGGGGAGTGTGAAGTCAGGGCCTGGGACAGCACCATGGATAGTTCACTGGACCACAACCAATGGGAACTTGTGAACAAAGAGTCTGGGGCTGTTACTGGGTCAATCAGGAAAGATTACTGATTGATTGGATTATTGATTGATTGATTGATTGATTGGATTGATTGATTGAATTAATTGTGCCTGCCATAGCCATTTGACTGAATGTAGTGGAAAGTATGTAAGATGTTTGCCTGACCTGGTATAGGTAATGGCCTTTGCTCATTAACAGGGGTTTTATATCTAGGACAGTTTGCACATTGAGCAGTGGGAGGTTAAAACTCCAAAAGTAATCATTCTTGCATGTGCCTGTGATTCTGTCTACCAACATTTTTCCTCTGAGATCCAGTTCTAGTCTACCATCTAGGCCTGCTTAGATTCAAAAGAGGTTCCTAAAAACTAGACTTTCAGATTCAGTGTTTTTCAATACATGATCTTTCTTTGTGCCTCTAGATGTTACTGCCTGGATCAGAGTAATTATTATCATTCTCTTCAGTTCTGGAGTTCAGTTTGAGTCTAGAAACCTTTGACTAATCTGGGGCTCAGAGATTATATATAACAATACTTTCCATCATTTCCAGATAGCCTCTTTCTCTTTTTCCCTGCCATTGACAATTTCTATTGCCTTCATCTGCCACTGATATCAGAACTCGTGTCTTTAACGTTCCAGCATAGAATGAAGACCAGTGTCTCTTCAGGAATTCTCCAGGCCTTTAGCATTAAATTGAGACTGCTGAGGTATCTGGCAAGGGTAAGGAGCAAGATTCTAGTTCTCCATGTCTCCAGTGTACAGACAGCTGTTAAACCAGCTATTCTATATCAGGTAAACCAATAAGAAATCCCCTTTTAACATATATTTATTTTGTCAGTTTTGTTCTTTTACAGAACTCATGTAGCCTAGGTTACTCTTAAACTTACTATATAGCTAAGGCTAGCCTTGAACCCCTGGTCCTTTTGCTTCCACTTTGCCTGTACTGGAATATAGGCATGGACCACCATCCCCAGTTGTGGGCTCAATTTCAGATTCCCTTGCTGGCATGTTAGAAAATGATTGACTTACCTATTTTGTTACTTTAAATCCTGTAACTCTGCTATAACTGCTTTAATTCTCAGAACTTTCCGTCAATTTGAATTTTCTATATACATAATCAAGTAATTTGTAAACAAAAGCAGTTTTCTTTTTTTTAACTTCACTACTTTTTATTTCATTTTCTAACATCGTTATATTAATTAAAGCTTTTAGTATGACATTTTGAAGCAGAGTGGTAGGTAACAGCTTTGCCTTATCCCTGATCTTAGTGGTTAAGCTTCTTATCAGTAATTCTGATGTTGACTAAAGACCTCATAGCTCTATTTCTCCTTTCTTTTGTTTGCCTTGTTTGTTTTGTTGCCTGAGACAAAGGCTCACTACAAGGGTTTGAATGATAAATATCCCCCATAGTTGAAAGCATTTGAAAACTTGGGCCCCAAATGGTGGTACTATTTGGGTAGGTTTAAGAGATGTGGCCTTTCAAGACTGAACCCCCAGTGAACGTGATTGTTGGGGGGAGGGTGGTAATGGGGGGAAGATGGGGAGGGGAAGCATCTAGAAGGGGAGGGAGAGGGGTTAGGGGGATGTTGCCCAGAAACCGGGAAGGGGAATAACAATCGAAATGTAAATAAGAAATACTCAAGTTAATAAAGAAAAAAAAAGTTCAGTAAAATAAAAATTACATACTTAAAAAAAAGAGAGAGAGATGTGGCCTTTCTGGAGGAAGTGTATCACTGCACTACCATTTCTCTGTTTCATTCTTGTAGTTCAAGATTTGAGTCCTTCCTCCTCCAGGAGCTTCCTCCAGAAGCTTCTTGCTTCTGCTCTCATGCCTTTCTTTGACATCATTTCCAGATAAACTATTTAAGTCCAAACAAACTATTTTTTCTATATGTTGTGTTGGTCATGATGTTTCATCACAGCAATAGAAAAATTACTAACAAATCACTTTTTATCCCAGGCTATCCCCAAGCTTCAAATTTTCTGACTTAGTCCTCTGAAATGACATGATTGTTGACATGTGCTACCATACCTGTCTTTTTTTAGACATTATTTATTTAAGTTGGATGAATGAATTTCTCACTAATCACATTTTTAAAAATCATGAATCTGTATACAATGTTTCTCATAATCATGGATGAGGATATATTTTGAAAATGTGTTTATAGAATAAAGATGATCTCATGTCACTGTTTATGCCAGACATTAACTCAGAAACATCCTCTATCTTGGCACAAAGAAAGGCTTCCGTTCCAGCATTCTACCCACATAAACAAATTCAAAAAGTCAGTCCTAGATAGGACATCATGTTGCCAAATCAGATTTTTTTTTTGCATGAAGCAACAGGGACAATAAATTATTGATAGCAAGATATATGTGACCTTTGAGAATCTCCTCTATAATGTGAAACCAGGGATTGTGGTGAAGTTAAAAGATTCATTCATGTGTAGTACCAGTGTTGCAGGGCATTGTGATGGTATCTTTGTTATTGCTGTGACAAGACACCATGAGCAGGGCAACTCTTATCTAGGAAAACATTTAATTATCACTCACAGTTTCAGAAGTTTAGTCCATTATCATCATGGTGAGAAACATGGCAGCATGTAGGTAGACATGGTACCGGAGAAGTTCTACCTACATCTTGACCAGCAGGCAGCAGAAGGAGACAAGTGACTTGAACTTCTGAGACCTCAAAAACCCACCCCTGCAGTGACACTCTCCTCTAGCAAAGCCACGCCAATAAGACCACACCTAATAGTGCCACTGTATATGGGCCAAACATTTAAACACTTGAGTCTGTGGGGCCATTCCTATTCAAACCACCACATCTATCCAGCCATCTGTGACTGCACACAGTAAGGGATATGATATATGTTTGTACATTCACATATTGTTGATATTATTCTTATAACAAACATGTATACTGAGTCTAGCAAGAATAGCATCCCACTTTGTTTCACTTTTGCTCATAACAAGCCTGTAGACTCTTATAGAAATGAGGGGAAAGGAATACAGAAGCTGATGAAAACTTTTGAGTTCTTATTTCAGTGTCACTCCACTCCACATCACTGAGACATACACTTACACACACACACACACACACACACACACACACACACACACACACACACTCACACATGCCCCCTTGCTGCTTTTGCCATGGGAGAGAGCTGTGTGAGCTTGAGGTTCTTAGTAATTAGTTTCCTTTGCCAAGTGGGCATCAGGTTGCTATGCTAAAAGTTAATCCAAATACCAAGCAGCTATCATCTTAACAATGCTGTGGGAAAAAAATCACACCAAAGACTTGTGACACTGATTGCTGGTTATTTCACGATTAGCTGGCAGTCAGTTGGTATAGGATGGCTTGGTGAGCATTTGGCTCTGCCCTACATGCCTCTGATGTTTCTCCCAAGACTCCCAATTTTTTCTGGTAAATTCTAGTTATAACAATGGCCAAGGTGCGAAAAAAGGAACAGATGCCATGGGGTGGCATGGGAGAGGAAGCGATACCCTTCCCTGCTTCACTCCTAACTTCCTGCAGCAGGTAGGAGAGACAGCCCGGGAGTTCATGAGAGAAAGAATGCTGTCATTGCCCCTTACTAGCGACATCACTCAGGACAACAGGCTCTGGTGACAAAGGGCAAGAGAACTAACCTTGACCTTTGCTGGTTGCTTAGGTGAACTAGCAAGTGCAGTGGTGGAGAGATGATCCTGCTAGTGTAGGCACAGGCGAACTGGCAGGCCTCAATTCAGATACCTCCCAGGCCCAGATCCAGGGCTTTGAGTTGGCCCACCCCAACATCTACCCCATCTATTACCTGCTGGAGTGTGTGAAAGGGTTGGTCTCACAGATCTGAAGCTGCAGAATCTCCATGACACAGGGCAATAACAGGATAACGGAGGTGAGTTCCCATGAGGATCCAAAGTGGATAATGTAACAGAAGCCAGAGGCTTCAAAACAGACCAATGGCTCATTGTAATGAACATTTACAAGGAAAGATGTGTAGGAAAGAGGGTATAGTGTGTGACACACTATAGCTTCCGTGACAGGATTTTTTCATTCTATCTTATTTTATTTTATTTGGTGAGGGGAGGTTGCAAGGGAAGGAGGAGGATATGAAGGGATAGGGAAATGAGTGGGAGGGGAGTAGAAATATTTACATCATTCCATTTCCTAAAGTAAGTTCTTAACACCCAATATTAAGAAGTGGCGAAGCCTCTGGAGGAGGGACTTCAAAGTAACACAAGCAAAGACTACCTGGAGAGATGAAGATCCAGCAACCCTAACTTCTGAGGGCATCAGAGAGAGACAGCACTCTCCTTCAAGAAGTCTTGCCACTCATTCCTCTAAGACATGAAGATTCCCAAGAACTGGCCTAACTGTTGCTTCCCTCCAGAATGTGGCCAACTGGGTGTTCTCAGCTGGAGGCCACGTCACCAGTGACAGGAAGCTGCCTCTGAGACAGATAACACTCCACGCTCTTCACGGAAATGAACACATTCAGTCTTCCTGTCTGCCTACAAAATTACTAGAACTACTTTACAGACCAGTAAATAGATCTTAATGACCAGACTATAGAGGACAGATGAGAGGCATACTCAGGGCCAGTGCCACTGCAAGAGCCCTCTTTTCTAATGTCCTTAATGATTCTTTCTTCCCTTGATGGTATACTCTCCTGACATCTGGACCATTCTCCAGAAGCTCAGAATTTATATCAAAAAGATCACCGATACTTGTCAAAGCTTTATATAAAGGGCAAAAACAGTTTTTTAGAAGGACCATGAAGTTCAAAGCCCAACCCACAGAAATATTTTAAAAGAAAGGGGGATGTGCTAATAGGCCTGCCACGGGAATATGGCCCTAGATGCACCTGGTCTACCCTGTGGGAGTAGATGATAACACCACCCCTGCTAGGACTCAGGTTTATTTCTCAAGCAAGCTCCCAAGGTGCTCTGTGGTCTTCTTCATGTTTTTCCCCTCTCACTCCTTGTCTGTCAGGAAAGCAGAAAGTAATAACCATGCACTTCACCAGACACCAACTGACAGGGTGCATGTTTACTTAAGCACTGCTATGACAAAATACTTGACAGGAAGCAACTTGAGGGCTGAAAGGTTTGTTTTGTCTTATAGCCAAGGAAAAGCAGTCCCTCACAGCAGAGAAGGCCTTAGGCAGTTGATCACACTGAGTCTGCAATCAGGAAGCAAGGACGGTGGGTGCTGGTGCTAGCCTTACTCTCTCCTTTTCATTTAGTCCAGAGGCAGGTGTAATGGCACACACCTTTAATCCCAGCTGAATCACTGAGTTCGAGGCCAGCCTGGTCTACACAGCTAATTTCAGGACAACCAGCACTACATAGGGAGACTCTGTCTCAAATAAACAAGCAAACAAACAAAACCAATACATCAGTCCAGGAGTTAGAGTAGATAAATCTTCACATCTCAGTTAACCCAATTAGTCTCCTAGGTGATTCTAGGTCCTGTAAAGTTAACAGTCGATATTAACCATCACATTGAGGATGAAGTAAGTCATCCTAAGCCCTGCACAGTTCATGGCCTTAGGTCTGATCTCAGCTTCCAGGAAGCCACATGAGCTGGTGCACAGACTAAGCTTCAGACCCCTGGACTCCCTACTCTCTACTCCCCAATTCCCACTGGCAACCCTTCACAGCCACTCAACCCCAGGCTCAACTGGACTACACAGGAACTCTGCACCTCCCACTTCCTGACACCTTATAAAGTCTACCTTCTGACACCTTAGGAAGTCTACTTTCTAAGGGACTGTAGCATTTCAGTAAAGGTTAATGAGAATGAAAATAAAATGTGAGGTTTTCTTTTCCAACTCTGTGAGTAGAATGTTTTCTTTTCCTAGTAGGAGTGTACTGAGCCCCCACCTGCAAGGACAGTCCCCCCCAACCCCGAAAGCAGATGACTCATCCCTTAGAAACCTCAGCAGTGAGAGGAGGGGCAGAGGTCATTTATTCCCCATGACTCCAGGATGGCTTTTAAACTTCTTCCCAGAAACCTTCCTGTTGGTTTGGTTTCTAGTCAAGCTCTCTCTAGGAGCCTAGAAAAGCCAGGAACTCGCTATGTAGGCCAGGCTGGTCTCAAACTCATGATCCCCCTGCTTCATCCAGCTTACCCAGCCCTGAATGGCAAGCATACACCACCAGACCTGACTCATAAGGAACTCTAAAAGCCTGCTACAAATCACTCATTGTTGCCTAACCTATTAAATCCACTATTAATTTATACCTTACTAATACGTCCCTGCCTTTCTTCCATGGTGAGAGTGTGTCTGCTTGTTCCACTCATGGTGAGAGCTCTGGACTGGACAGGGGAGGGGGGCTGACAAGAGTCCTCCTAAGATATTCTTCCAGGGAGAGCGAGCTGTACTTTATAGCGTTAAACAAGGAGTGAATAATTGAGGGTGAGAAGGCCTCCAGTGGTGCTAATGTTGGGTTATAACAACTCCAGAGACCAGCAGACTTGTCTCAAGCCCACATCTGAAAAGTTTGGCTGTTCTCTCTTTGTGGTCTGTTTGTGCCCATTCAACTCAGTAATGGCCACAGCATGGAGGTAAACCGAGGACAAACGCAGGGAGTTTCAATCAGCCTCACCAACACACTATTGCAAAGATCCTCCAAGGATCCTCAGGATCCACACGCATTTGCAGCTTTGTGGACCCCCAAGACCAGCAAGGAGAAAGACACTGTGTCTGGTAGGTGACCAGGCATGCCCTGAGGGAGTACAAGAGAGAGACAGAAAAACAAGAGGAAAACCCACACCCTGCAGACAACTAAAGTGCCATCCCACAGGAGCCCCAGGTGAATGTACCTGTTAGGATTTTACCCACAGTTACCTGGCAATAGCCAGGTGTGCCTGACTTACTATAGAAGAGGCTGCTTGCCCCTCTACTCTGTTCTCTCATCCCTCCCTCCCCCATTCCCATTTCCATTCCCCCCTCTCTTTCCATGTGCTCATGGCCAATCTCTACTCCACTACTCCTGTTCTGTTCTGTTCTGTTCTGTTCTGTTCTGTTCTGTTCTGTTCTGTTCTGTTCTGTTCTGTTCTGTTCTGTTGTTCTATTCTGTTCTCTCTTGTGGTCTGTTCTCTCTCTCTCTCTCTCTCTCTCTGTCTCTCTCTCTGTCTCTCTCTGTCTCTCTTTGTCTCTCTCTGTCTCTCTCTGTCTCTCTCTCTCTCTCTGTCTCTCTCTCTCTGTCTCTCTCTCTCTGTCTCTCTCTCTGTCTCTCTCTGTCTCTCTCTCTCTCTCTCTCTCTCTCTCTCTGCCTTTCTCTGTCTCTACTACCCTCTCAACTCCCCATGCCATGAATAAACTCTATACTGTACCATCTGTGTGGCTGGTCCCTCAGGGGGAAAGGATGCTTCAGCATGGCCTGCCGAAGCACCCACTTCCTCCACACCTGTCTACACATCCACAATACATATTCCTTCTCTCTTTATCTTTTTATAAACACAACAGTACCCAGAGCAGCACCAAGGTGCCCATCCCAGCACAAAGAAACAGAGTCTTCACCCAGTCCTCAGTCACTGCAGTTTCCTCCACACAGAAGTCAGAGAACAAACTCAAAGACATCACAGAGCCTTTGCATTGAGATATTGGTGTGCAACTCCCAGAAACTGAGGGATATGGCTGGAGCCAGGCAGCTTCTGCCATTCCCTTCCCTTTCTCATCTGCACAGATACCTGTGAGAGGTTGAATATGGAAATGCAGGTAGCAAATGATGTAGGTGTTTTATACACACACACACACACACACACACACACACACACACACACACACACACACACACCTGCTGTCTTTGTTCTTGAGTCCTCATTAAAGCAGAGGAATGACTGATGTTCCTGTGACCACTGGAATGTACCTACATGGAGGTCACTCAGGCTAGTCCTTGCTGTCTTATTGATACCTGCCCATTGTATTCTTTTTGTTTATAACTTTTTTAAAGGTGTTTTGATGTTTTTAATTGTAATAGAATTTCATCACTTTCCCCTTCTATTTCCTCCCTCTAGTCCCTTCCGAATAGAAACCCTCCCTTACCCTTACTTTCAAGTTGATAGCTTCCATTATTATTATTATTATTATTATTATTATTATTATTATTACACATGTGTATGCACAAAAATACACACACACATATAACCTTTTGAATGTGTTTTTGTTTGTGTGTATATAGTTTTAAGGCTAAACACTTTGCATTGGACAAATACGGGGGCTCATCCCTAGGAAGGTTAATTCTCCTTCTCCCAGCAGTCAACAGTCACCTATCATTCTTTGTCTAAGGATGAGACCCAGAGAAGAAAATTTTCCACTTCCACATTAATATGTCCACTGATATTGCTGCTGTTTTGGTCTTGCTTATACAGACATTTTTAGGAGAGACTGTTTCATAACAGACTTTTTGGTATTCTGGTTTTTAAAATCTTTCTGCCCCATCTCATCTTTCAAGATGTTCTATGAACCATAAAAGCCAACTGGGAGGAATGAGAAAGGTCAATACAGAAGGAAATGGAGGGATGCGGGACGAATAACACCAAGATTGTTTGATAAAGCCTCAATGAATTAGATTATTTTATATCTATCTAAAATTATACATAGAAGTTTATGGTACACACACAAACACGCATGCACGCGCGCGTGTGTGTGTGTGTGTGTGTGTGTGTGTGTGTTTTAGGCCACTTGAGCTGACAATGCTCCCACAAGAACCACAGACTAACAAAAACCCCAGTAACAGATACAAGAAACCTCCTTTCAAGTGATCAATCAGGGTAGCCCAAGTGACTCTCAAAACGATATAGATTAATAATGTTGCCCTTGATTGCCTCTCAGGTGCTGAAGCTGGGCCTCTGTTGCTGAAGACAACGTACATACACTTAAAACACAGGACACAGAAAAGTTGAGCTGGATCTGACCTGAAAGCCCCTTGTGGTTCCAGAAAGTACTATGCAAGCTGCCAAGCAGAGAAGGAATTAATGAGCCCTGTCTAACTGCAAAGCCTATGAACCAGGACAATTATCAGCAGGTCAAGATACACATAAGGTTCATGGCATACCACTCACGCATTGGTGGCAACCAAAAGCTGTCTAATTGGACTTAAGACCAACTCAATAGGAGGGAAATCATGCTGGACACAGGAAACCTAGCCAGCTTCCCGGAGCCAGTGAGGTCAACTTAGAAAAGAATCTACTCTTGACCACTTTGCTAGACCAGCATAATTTCTTCCTATATTCTAAATCTTATCCTTACTCATACAGATAAATGAAGCTCCCATCCCCCACCAAAAAAGCCTCTCTTTACAGCACTGAAAACATCAAAATTCAGAAACCAATGGATCATGGGGATGGTGATACTTCAATGGATATACTATATTACCCCTCCATTCTTGAACTTGAAGTCAGTCATCTTCTTCTATGAAGCCTTTCTGGGCTACCTAATCTATAAAATTCTTTTGTTCACCACTAAGAAGTGGACAAGAAAAATTTTCTTGCTTTGACAATGGCTGCTTGGAGCTCAAGGCCACTCCCTGAATTAAAGGGAGGGAGTGCAGTATAGAAGTGACTCAAGACACTGCTAGGAAGGGGAGGGTGGAGGGTACACTATGTGCAGAATCTGACCTGACTCCCCTCCTTTTTTCTTTTCTCAGAAACCTCTAGAGTCCTGAGGAAAGGTCACATACTGAACATATTTAGTGCACTACAGGAGACAAGGCATGTCTGATACAGATAATCTGAGGTCAGAAATGTCACTGTGTGCCAGGCAAGTGCAGCCTAATCTGGTTTGGGCTGAAGGAATGGTCAACCCATGTTTGTGCAACTTGACTGTTGTGTGGATCCCAACAGGGGAAGTCATATAGTAAGTAGAAAGAGGAGTGGACAAACTCAAGGATAACACAGGCTGGGTTCACAGCTTGGCTCCAGCTGACCCCAACTTTAAACACTCTATCAAAAGTCTACTGATTCAGACTCATAGTGTTTTTTATTCTTTAATCCCTTTTTACAATCCAGTCTTCATCCCCCCGCTGGTCTGCTCCCCAACCACTCCCCATCCTATACCTCCTCCCCTCATTTCCATCTCCAAGAGGATATCCTCAGCCCTCCACCCCCACTCCACAAGATCTCCCCACTTCCTGGGGCCTCAAGTGTCTCGAGGATTAGGTGTATTTTCTCTCACTGAGGGCAGACCAGGCAGTTTTCTGCTGTATATGTGTTGGGGGTTTCCTATCAGCTGGTGTATGCTGCTTGGTTGGTGGTTGGTGGCTGGTGGCTCAGTGTCTGAGAGATCTCAGGGGTCCAGGTCAGTTGAGACTGCTGGTCAGAGTATATTTTTATTTGTATGAGTCTCTTCCAGCTTGTTCATGAAAATACAAACTTAATTTTGTTTTGGTTGATGGTCAAAATACTATGGGTATGTCCAAAGGTTTCAGAGTCTGATGAATATTAGTTCTCACATCTAGGTTCCCCTGGGACCTTTGAGCAACATTGTACTTCAAGCTTGATTTTCTCCCATGGAAAATTCTATCTATGATCATCCTTCAGAGTGGTCTTCATTACTTGATAGGCAGCTAGGCTCTAAGATCCCTCTGTTCCTAATACTGAAGCCTCCTTCCTGGATGGGCAGAGAAAAGAAAAAGACAACTCCCTGGGAAGAAGAACAATAAAAAGGCTGCCCCCACTTTAGCCAAGATGAATTAAAAATCTGCCAAGAATATGCTCCAACTCCTTTATCAAAACAGACTCCATGCCCTGAGATTGAAGCCAGACGTACTCTCCACAGGGCAGCTTCTTTTAACCAAGGGAGTGAGGATTCACCTATGTCACAAGCTTTAAAATGGTCTGCCCAGAGGATCATTCTGTAAAATTGACTCAGAGTCATCAAAAATTCCAGACCTCAGAATGTCAAGAAAAATGGGAGTTCTTCTGGGTTACAGAGGTCAAGGGGGATGTCCAGTCTGCAGCTGGATCCCGGCTCTGTTTCTTCTCAGACGCTGTACAATTAGTGAAATATGAACAGGGTCTGTGGATTAGATCATAGGTTTGTGTTGGTCTTAGTTTACTGATTTGAGTAATGTTGAAAGTTGATGCCAGAATGTTCTTGTTTTCAGGAACACACAGGAACATATATAGAAGTGCAGAGGAGAAATAGAAAGATGCTAAAAATGTTCACACTTGGAGTATCTGTGTGAGATTCTGCTTTCCCTATAGCTGTTTTGTCAGGTGAAGTAATTTCATTTTTCTGTGTTTATCTAGAGTGTCACTTTAACAATTTTAACTAATATAACACTTGCAAGTATTTGTGAGGTACAGTATGATATTTCAGTGGACTGAGGCTTCTTTATCCAGTGTCTACTTTTGATTTTGCCATTTATCCCCCCTCCAGCAGATCCACATAGAGCTCCATACAGAGCATGTACAGAGCCCTCATGGTTTGCCAAGCTGTGCCTCCCATCTGATCAGAGTGAGTCATTTGATAAGCCATGTGCCCTTTATTTGGTGATAGTTTTCTTTACCCAACCTGACTTCTTGTGCTGCCTGATGCCCTGAGATTTCCAACCTCTGTCAAGGAAGGCATGGCTAGTCACAGCTACTACACATGGAGGAGGCAGCCAGAAGGCCAGAACAAGAGTTACAGAGTTTTCCTGGCTGGCATACCCAGCCCTCTACCCTGAATTCCCCTGTATCTGAGGGCTGGACTGCTCTTCTCTAGATAATCCAAGGATTTTGATTATCTGCTCTTTTTGTACCTTTGCACCATCTGGCTGCTGCACCTGATTCTCCACTCCCCCTTTCTGGTTCTCTCCTCTCCCCACATGGTCCAACTCAGGGTCATATATACTCTGGTCTCTGCCAGAGGTCCCTGCCTCTGGCTATATGTGGGGAACCACTTATCTATAATTAACTTTCCCGTTCACCATTTCTAGGAGCAGTCATGTTCTTTCCTTATTTCTTTTCTTTTTCATGAAGACAGAATTAGAGAGAGAAAGATACTCAAAGCTGAAATTCTAATATTTACATTTTGTTCCATGCCATCTGGGTGGCTTTTTATTCTATTTTTCTCATGCATTTAATCTTATGAATGGATCTATTACCTTAGCCAATGAGAAGAAAGAGAAAGGGGAAGAGGAAATTGAGAACACCATGTGCCCTGGTCTTTCTGGTAGGAAAAAAACGACAGATCCTACTAGCCAGCAGCTCCCCTGGCCTCTGTCTTCATGGCAACTTGGGCAGTGTCAGTCTGCCTTTCAAGCCCAGGAGATGCAGGGCTTTTTCTCTGTGGAATGGATACGTGTGACATAAGAAATGGCTTACCTTGATTTAGATAAATCATTTGACTCTGAGGGTATCCAGTTTTGTCCACTGTGTTTCTCAGTGGTTGTCCTATCACAATCCAGGAAGTCTCTTGAAGCTGAGACCTTGTGGGGCAGACTGTTAAAGGCTTGGGAGATTCTGTTATAAAGTTAAATATATTAACACCCTGGTCACTGACAAGCCCTGTTCCTCACATCTCCTCCTGTTCTGGCTTTTCTTTTCTTTTTTTTTCTTCTGCAGTTGGTAGCCTGAATTCTGCCAACTCCTGGGCTATGTTCTTCCTCCAGAGACAAGGCCAACTCTGTGCTTTCTGAGTGTGAGGATCCAGTAGCCCTAGGGACCAGCAGGTGCAATGAGATCAAGGAACAACTTGGGAAGAATTTGCCTGATACTGTGAGCATATGGGGGAAGGGGAAGGTTCAAGATGAGCACCAAGAGTGGATGAAATGTTTCTACTAGGTATCTGATGGCCTACCCTGCTTCATAGTCTCAGCCTGGACACAGAGAAGCAATGTTTTGTCCTTATGGTTCACAAGTACTATTGCCTCTCTCATTCTCTGCCTTTAATCATCTTCTTTTAAGCAGTTGAGCCCCTGAATTGCTAAGCTTGGGCAACACTGTGCCATCTTGTTAGAATGCACATCCTTGATGCATGCAAAGTCCATGTCATCATAAGCCTTGGGCTTGCTCTGAAGTCAACCATGGCTGTTTCTCATGATTGCTGACCAGCCTGCCCACTCTACTAACCCATGTTTACCCTGATTCATTTCCCCTAGAATGTCCTCAGCCCTCTTTACCAGGCTCGGCCCCAATGTCAAGCCCTATACTTAATTTGTTCCATATCCCCATCAGTGCATGTCCTCCCATGGAGGCTCCTGAGCTGTTTTGAGAACTCATCTGTCATATCCAGCCAGATAGCAACCTCCAAAGGGAATGACAGACCTGCACGTAGGGCAGAGCTACCACTGTGGTCTGTAACTCAGATAAGGCTAATCAAATCTCATGCTTTGTGGTTCAGAAAGCTTTCTCCCATGCTTGGGGCTCTTGCACTGTCTGCAGCCAGCCAGCTGCTGGCTCCAAGGCTGTGGGAGGTTTAGCCTTCAGTGCTACCCATGCCGAGGGGGGTAATTCCATCTCTTAAGGGTCAGAGAAGTCAAGCCCATTCTGTCCATATCATGTGATCCTGTCTGCTCTTTCCCTCCAAGCAGCCAGAGAGTCAGTGGCTGAGGGTGGGTGGAGGAGAATCCCAGCAAGCATGCCTGAGCTTAGAATGTCTGGGAATAGCTCTCAAGGCCAGCAGCTAGCCTAGTCCTGCTTCTGGAGATAGTAGCGGGAAGCTCATTCAGGCTCTTTTCTTTCATGGGCACACAGAGTCTCTGGGTAAGAAGAGCCCAAGCAGGCTTCATGGATTAAGGCTGTCTAAAAGAGCTGACCATGCATTTACAGACTGTACAAGCCCCAAATGATGCTTTTGCCTATCCCCACCAAAAAAAATCTTATGTTTGCAAAGTAAACATTGAAAATATGCCACACATTTTATACCCGTATTTAGGGTTTTGTTCATTTTCAGATGAATCTGGAGCCTCATGAAATGAAGCAGTCAAAGCCTGTGTCACCCTCTGGGAGGCTCAGAAACATGTATGTACATACAAATACTGACTTATATACATATGCGTGCAGATACTCTGCACACACAGAGAGACAGAGACAGAGAGACAGACAGAGATGACTAGCTTTGCAGCGTTCTTTTTCTTCCATACAAAACAAAATGATGGCAACCAGTCCTCTTCCTGCTTCATTTATTTATACTCCTGAGAATGTCGATTCTGCAATTCCCTGTCTCATTCAAAACTGGAAAAAAACCCCACTTTTTTAAGTGCAGGAACATTCAAATGGCCTTCAGGCAAATCTCTCTTTTTCTGCAGTACAAAAGAAAGCATTAATTCAGATGCCTCAATGCCTGAGTTGCTTGGAACCTGGAAACAGCACAATGGTACCACTTCTCTGTGGCCAAAGCCAGCTCTCTGTCCAGTAAGGGCTAGTGACTGCCAGAAGAGGGAGCCTGTCTTAGAAACCCTAGACCTGAGGGGGTAGGAGACTTGGGAGGCTTTTTTTTTTTAAAGATTTATTTATTTATTATATATAAGTACACTGTAGCTGCCTTCAGATACACCAGAAGAGGGCATCGGATCTCTTTACAGATGGTTGTAAGCCACCATGTGGTTGCTGGGAATTGAACTCAGGACCTCTGGAAGAGTAATCGGGTGCTCTTAACCGCTGAGCCATCTCTCCAGCCCGACTTGGGAGGCTTTAATGTGATCATCCTTAGTGTGGGTTGGGTGGGTCATCACTGGAACCAGACCCCGTTCTTGTAGTGCAGGGCTAGGATCACAGTTGGCGGGAGCTTTGAACTATTGTTTCTTTATATTTAATCCATTGTCTGGAACCATTAAGTCCAAAGATGTCTGTGTCAGTAACAAAGCTAAGCAGAATATAAAAGGTAAGCATGCTGGACAGGAATGGTTAATGAGAACAAGACACTATTGATAAGAATGAATTATAAATCTAGCTTATTCATCAGAAAGAACAAAATAATAATAAACAAGAATAAACGTCTCCCTTGTAATCCTACTCCCATAAAAATGTAAGAGAGGACAAAGTTTAGTATACCAGTAGATTTCTTTTCAGCTTTTCGTATGCTTGTATCCATATAAATCATTGTAATATGTCAATATTAATAAATGGTGCATAATAATGTTTAACTGACATGGTACTTGACAAGTACTATGTAGTATTTTGACACTTGATAAGAATGCAATGATCAAGTCAAGAAAATCAGCATTATTTTTATTTCCTCAAGCCTTCATTATTTCTTTGTGTTGGGATTTGTCTTCTAGACATTTTGAAATACCCAGTGAATCAGTTACCTATAGTTGCCCCACTGTGTACAGAACACTAACACCTAACCCTCCTGTCTACCTTTTCATCCCAGACCCTCACTATCTGCACTGCTGGAGACCTCTCCTCTCCTCTTATTTCTATGAGTCTGTTTTCTAGAAGAATTAGAATGAGCCCCATCCTTATCTGGATCTTCCATCCCCCTTCGGCATTCTAATAAACATTTTCCCATGACAAGATGAAGATTTCTCAGCAGGGCTAAATTCCAATCCAAGTAGCAATGGAGAAACACTTTGGCCTTTGAGATTTATTTAGATGAATAGCCATTGTTTCCTGGCTGGTTCCATGTCTAGGACATAGACCAAGTCCATCACTGGGAAGAACAAGGCCCTAGGTCAATACCTGCCCTTTCCTTGCCCCTTCTTGGCTGCGTTCTAAGTGAGCAGGTAACTGTGCAGGGATTTCTCAGTGGTTCTTCCATGTAAAGTCAATAACACCTTATTTGTTATCACTTGTCTTAGGGTTTCATTCATTCATTCATTCATTCACTCATTCACTCACTCATTCCCTTACTCATCATCCAAAGCAAATTTATTAAGATGGTAACACTGTCCAAGAAAAGACTTGGGGTTACCATAAAAGTAGTCTCAATCCTTTCCCAAAGAAATTAGTTTTGGCAAAGTAAGACTATTTGAGTCCATTCACTACACAATGACAAAGAAAACACACACCAGGGTAATACACAGTCATAGACACATAGTATCTTTACCACGGTGAAAACACAACCCAGTGATTGTGGAAGATCTAGCCAGGGTTTTACAGTTAGACTCAGAAGTAAAATTTCTTCAGGGCAGACAATAACTTCTGGACCATGTATATTGCTTATTTATAGAAGCAATCATGCTAGCAAGTGCCTCTCCAGCTGTACCTCCATGAAGTGCTAATTGAATAGAAAAGAGACATGGTAAGAAGGAACTCAGTGATAAGTTTGGCATACATTGGATTAAAAAGTTAAACAGAACCCTTCCCTGGCAGACTAGTAAGCTAATCAATGCACGATATGTTCCATCAGGGGGAGGAGGTCGTGTTTTCCAAAATTATTTCGCATATGTAAAAGACATGTGTGTTTTCTGATATTGCAGCTAAGACACTTGAGTTCAAAGAACATTGCTGAAAATGCCTTTCAAATGACAAATTGCTTATATCAGGAATCACTGTTCTTTCTTAAGAACACAGAAAGCAGTTTCAAGTTTTCAATCCTACTGTTCCCATTTGATTGATAAGGGGTCTTTATAAGTAGTAATACCTACTAATACCAAGAGTCCATTGGGAATTAAGTGTAGTCTGTGAGCTTCTTAAGGAGACTAAACATGCTGTAGTTGTACTACTCTGTTCATAGTCTTTAACTGATCTATATCCATTCCCCTTTATTCATATTATTCACAAAATCCTATGCCCTAGACACTCCTAGCCTCTCTTGCAGCTACATGAGGCCATGGGATGATATTCTGGTTGGTGGAATTGGACAGAGATAATATGTGCACCTTCCAGGTTTCATTCTTCAGTGAAAGCAGGGGGAAACTGCTTTCCTCCTTCAGTGTTGGTCATCTCTCTGTTGCTGTCAAAAAATATCTGGGAAAATATTTAAATGAGGAATGTTTTGTTTTGATTCACAGACTCAGAAATTTTAGTTCATTGTCATTTGGCTCACTTGATTTTATTTCTGTGGCAAGCAGAAATGTGGTGGTAGAACGGAAGATGGAGGAAATTTTTATAACAGTCAGGGTAGAAAGAGACAAAAGGGGGACCAAGAATCACGTTTATTCTTTAATGCATAAACCTAATAATCTATTTCCTTCAACTTGGTCCCACTTTCTAAAAGCGTACTCAGCAATGAATGGATCAATCAAAAGCCAATCCATGAGTTCAGTGCTCTTATGACTCAACTTCCACTTAAGTGACACTAGCTGAGCCTTTTACTTAATATTCTAATATCAAATCAGATCCCAACTCCCAACACCTTCCCACTGGCTGGAACTCGTTAGGCTGGCTCTGAGTATGGGATGAAAGCAATACACCAAGGGCTAACAGAAAGACACTAGAAGGAAGATAGGCTTTTCCTCTGATTGTCTTCCAGTATCCATTTGACTTCTCTTCCTTGTACTAAAACACTGTTCCCCTATCCCACTCTTAGTATATTGGCCAGGCTCATCGCAGACCTTGGTATTTCAGTTCAGGTGCAAGACTGCTCCTGAGAGCAGGAGATCCAAGTGAATCTTCTTGTTTCTGCCCTCCTCTTGGCTCTTAGTCCTTCTTACATCCTGGAGGCAAATGTGGTCATGGTTAGAATAAAAGTATAGTCCTCAGAGGGCTGAGGGAATAAGGTCAATGACTAGCATCTGATTGCCTGGACCATGTGGGGAACAGCCATTCTACCCCTAGTGAAACTCCTCCTTACACAGGACAAGAAAGGAATGAACTTCTCACTCAGTGCATCCAGACCTATTTCTTCGCTAGCATACCCCTCTCTCCTTTGTAAGATTTTAAAATACTCTTGCCCTCCATTTCTCATTTGTATATTTTGGCTCTGGCCTGTGGGTGTTAGTGAATTCACTTTAGGCATGAAAACAAAATCAGTTGTTCTTGAAGTTTTGAAAGTGGTGCGATCTTTTTTTGTCACTTCAGCTCCAAACATGTATGGTTTGTATATTTTTGAAATCTGAATCAATCTGACTTTGTAAGGAGTATGCATTTAAATCATTGCAAGCTATCTTCTCTGGCTTCAATTCAATTTTGTACTCTCCATTTACTGTTTAGGTTTTTTGTTTTTTCTTCTTCTTCTTTTGAGTCTCAAAAGAGCTTTAAATGCTACAAACTGGAGCCAAGCACTAATGAGGGTCCGCTTGACTTTCCCTTTCTCTGTTTTTTAGCCAGCTTTTCATGCTTGCTAACTAAAGCTGATGTGGTGTTTTTCTCTAATAACTGGTTCATATTCCTTAAATTCCTTTCTTGGCTCATCAAAGTGAGCTGCAGCTGCTGGACAGCTCAGAAATGCCTTTTATTTTATTCAGCCTTTATGAGCACTATTTATCCAAAGCCAGTTTCTACCTTAATTGAGCCCTTTGCCTGTTCATATCTTCCAAATGAGAAACCATTTGGGCCTCTTATTTAAAGAGTAGGCACGGCAGAATAATCTGGAGTCCATATCATGTTCCCACATTTCTACAAAGGACTCAGTGGTATCCAGAGATGATGGCAAAATTCCCAACCTTGTGGAGACCATGTTTATGTGCAGAGAAGGCAGGAGTCTCATTACAACCCACAGGACTCCTCCTCGCTTAGTCTATTTGGCAACTAAAACATGGTCCAAGAGGACCCAACTCAACTACCCCACGTTGAAATGTGTGTCAAAATGCTTCCATTTTGCCCAGTGAGTTCCTCAAACCAAGACTCACCAGCTCTTCCAAGAAATGTAATCCACACTCAGATATTTCCTGTTAACCACTTACATCAGCCTGTTTGGAATAGCAACACCGTATTTTAGAGCTAGGCATTTTACCTGCTTACAAAAAGCTTAGTATCATTGGTGTGTGTGAGTGCTCTCTCTCTCTCTCTCTCTCTCTCTCTCTCTCTCTCTCTCTCTCTCTCCCTCCCTCCCTCCCTCCCTCTCTGGTGTGTGTGTGTGTGTGTGTGTGTGTGTGTGTGGCAGAGACCATCATGGTTGACTTGGAGTTGTTCTTCCCAGACACTTCCTGGACACTGATTTATGTCCCAGGGAAAAACCTGCTACAGGATGGCAGCCCTCAGCTGCCATACATGGTGAATGAGGAGACTGCATATATTTCTTGTTCAGGTCACCTCCTCCTTTTGTTCTCTTGACTCAAGGCCAGTAACGATCTCTGAGCTTGTCTTGAAAGCCCTCCAAGTCCTTTATGAATTATATTTACTATTCGCTGCAACCCTATTTACATTGAAACATAAATCCAAGGTTCAAACTGTTAACAACAAATCTGTCTTCTTCTGGTAACAAGTGCCCTGGGTGACAGAGACAGAAACCACACTAGGTTTCTCCCTGTTCCTCTTCTCCACCTTTCCACTTCTGGTACCACAGTCCTTTCTTCTTGTTTCCAGTTTCACTGACTACAGTTTTGAAAAACCACAGACCAAAAAGGTTCAGTGGAAAATTCCAGAAATAATTTCCAAGTTTTAAATTGTGCACCACTCTGATATTGTGGTAAAAATCTCAGGGCATTCCATTTCATCCATAAAGCTCCCCTTTGTGTCATGAATAAGCACATATGTTGTTATACTCTACCCTCCTGCTAGCAACTTACCAAAGTCATCTTGGTTATCACGAGGATTATTGTGATGTAACGGCAGTTGTGCTCAAGAAAACTATTTCACTTAAAAATGGCCCCCAAAGAATAATAGTGGTTAAGCTGGCAATTCAGATGTGCCTTAAAAACATAAAGCACTTTCTGTAAATGAAAAGGTAAAATCACAGTAAAATATAGAATAAGAATGGCAAAACACATTCATGTAACTTTTATTATGGTATAATATTACAATTATTTTCTTTTATTGTTTACTTTTAATCTGTTTTAATGCCTATTAATTTATATTTATTATACACACACATATATGTATATATAAATGAAAAAGCAGAGTCTGCATGTAATATATATGTGCATAGATATATATGTATGAGGTTTGATATGATCTGTAGTCTCAATCACCTGTTGGCAGGGAGTAAGAGGGGCCACTGTACAAGAGTGCCTGCTTGTTGGGAATGCTCTCTAGTTATATAGTGCAGGAATTTGTCCTCAGGGTCATAGTAAGAAAGGACAAGCCAGGGTCAATGTCAAAGGATCTATACCCTGATAAGATATCAGATAGGAGCATGGAGGATTCCACTAGCAAGGAGGGATGTGCTGCAGCCACACTCAAGTTTAAGTGTCTGCCTTTTTGCCTTTGCCTGCTGACAGAGGATTAGAGCAGGGATGTCCACATTGCATGGTGACCACTACTCATACTTTTGCTCTCTGAACATCAGCTCTGCAGTTGGTAAATGCCATTGGAATATTTTGGAATGACCTTTTCTTCTACGAGTGGCTACGAAGAACAAGCAGGAAAGAATGGGGAGCAGTGTGGTACTCGGTGATTGGTGGAAGCCTGGCAGGCCAGGCAGTGAGTGATTCAGGAGAAGGGGTCCTGAGAAGCTAGTGTGGTCAGGAAGCCTTCACCTTGTTTGTCAGTTGGGAAGTATGGTGGTTACTTTGTGTTCTCTGCTTGGCTGTGTCTGGAAAGAACTACAACCCAGAAATGGAAGGCACACCTGTGGGAGATTTTCTGCTTGGTTTGAAGTGGGTGAATCCACTTCTAGTTCAGACCTTTAGGGTGGGAAGACACACACCTTTAATCTGAATCTTGTGTTTAGAAGACACACTTTTAATATGAGCCATAACTTCTGCTGGAAATCTATATAAAGAGGGAAGAAGGAAGTTTTTTCTCTTTGCCTGCTTGCTCTCACCTTGCTCACACAACCATTCCTTTATTGGCACTGGAGTCTACTTCTTTGTGATTCAATCATATATAGACAATCAGCTGAGACAGCCAGCCTTGGATTAGCTGGACTTCAGTCTGTATGTCATTTGAGCGAGAGTGTGTGTGTGTGTGTGTGTGTGTGTGTGTGTGTGTGTGTGTAAGTTCTATGATGCTACAGAACTCTGACTAATCCAGGAAACAATCTTAGTTTTCCAAAAAATTTCAAAGTTCCAATTAAGTTTTTTCCCCTTAAACCAGTTGAGAGCAAGTTGGAGACATAATGTCTTTTCAGCCTCTACTACTCCATAATCATGGCATTATTCTCAAAACCAGGAAATTAGCCTTGATGCCACATTACCACTTTATCAATGGCCCCAGTTCAAGTTTCTCCAGTTGTCCCAAAACAATCCTTGGTAGTGAAAATAGCACAGAGCTGGATGACATACTGGAGGTCTTTGCCTTGCACCTTCTGTTGCTATGGAATTTTCCCTGGCTCACATGACCTCAAAAGTGTTAAAGCAGGGAGGTTAGTCTCACTGTAGGATGTCTCTTAATTTAGGTTTGTCCAGTCAGCCCTTACATTTAGGCTTGGACTGTGGATCGTTGGTGCCTGTGTTACTCACTCAGAGTTCTATCCCTGAGTAAAACCTTCTGAAGAAATAAACAGTTAAAGGAAAATGGTTTGCTATGGCTCAGTGTTTGAAAGTTCAGGTACCTAGGAAGTGCATTACATAGTGAACCTGTGCAAAAGAAAAACAGTCTAGAGAGAATGAGAAAGCGGCATGTTTCAAATCTCCTTCTGCAGCATTCCACAGTGACCTAAAGCCCGTCACCTAGGCCTCACCTCTCAAAGGTTCTAAGACTTCCCAAGACCACTGCTCTGGGAGTCAAGCCTCTAACATATATGTAATCAGAAGACATCCTGGATCCTGGTTTCGCAGCAGGGACCCTACAGAAACAGTACCAGTCTACACATCCATCCAGATACAGGCAATTTCCTTATAATCCAGTCAATGACTTCATATATTTGAAGGCTTCGTTCATTCCAGACTCATTGTAATAACTGATAGGGTCCATCTATTATGCAAGTTGTAAATAATAGACAGTTCCTCTTCAATGGGACCCAAGGGAGAGAAGGGCAGGAGAAGGCTCTACAGAGCTTGCACAGCTTTCTGCCTTTGGTTTTCTATCCCTGGGCTGCTGCAGCCTAACAGAGGGCTACCAGACCATGCTAAACACTATTCATACATCCCATGGTGACAAGCAAGTAGGTTTGTCCACTTCGAATTCTTCCAGGTTCTCTTAGTGTTTATATTACTTTGACAAAACACCATGACCAAAAAGCAAAATGTGGAGAAGAGGGTTTATTTGTCTTATACTTCTATATTGTATTCATTATTGTAGGAAGTCTGGACAGGAATGCAAACAGGGAAGTATCCTGGAGGGAGGAGCTGACACAGAAGTCATAGAGGGGTGCTGCTTACTGGCTTGCTTGCTCTTGCTTGCTTAGCCTGCTTTCTAGGACTTAGGATAACCAGTCCAGGGATAGAACCACTCATAATGGGCTGGGCCTTCCCCCATTGTGTATGCTAATTGAGAGAATGTCTTACAGCTAGATCTCATGGAGGCATTTCCTCAACTAAGGCTGATGTTGACTCTCTGATGACTCTAGCTTGTGTCAGATTGACACAAAACCAACTGGAACAGGGACCTAGTTGTTCTGATAATGATAGTAACTTTAACACAGAACACATTATCCGTTTGTCAAGATTTTTTCTGTTTCTTTTCATTGTCATTTATATAAATGTAGATGACTACTAGGCTTCTTTCTAAGAAAAAAACTCTTCTTTAATTTTAAGACGCACTGTGTCACCCCACTTTTAGGAACAAGGAAACTAAATCCAATATGACTCTTGGGCTGTGAAAACCAGCAGGAACCTACACCTGGCAATTAACTTTCAAAGAAAACATTTTCAACTGACCCGATGAAATATTCATGTAAAGTAAAATGGTAGATGCTCAGAAAAACCTCACCATCTAGTCTCATGGACTAAGATTCAGTTGCCTCCTCAATTCCTGGCATTCAATTATCAAAGCAGCATTTTCAAAATTGGCTTGAATCTTGGAAAAGTGTACAGATGTCTAATTTTAAGCCAGACGGGATGGCTGACCCAATGGCTAGAGGAAAAAACATAGGGAATAAATTGTTCTTGGGGTTGAACCCAAAAACCCTCCTGTTACTAGCAGTGCAGTGATGGAAGAAATACTTATTGGATTACTTTCGGAACTAGAAGCAAAAAGTTATATCCAAGTACCACAACCAAATTCTGTATGGAATGAATCTCTTGAATCCTTGCACTAACATGCTAAATTCTGGCCTCACTGGTGCCTAGCAACAGGAAGAATACAGCAGTCATGGATGAGGGAATGTATTGGCATGTACCTTCCACATCAGGAACTTACTGACAGGGCAGTAAATCACTAGGAGGAATGGATTCTTTTCAACAGTGTGGGGCCTTGACACTGCTGGGTTTTGGTAGAAACAATTGAGTCAAGCACTGTCAGTAGCTGCTCAGAATGTGCTGCCACTTTGCTTGTTGTAGAGAAGCAGGAATTATCAGAAAAGTCTTCTGAACTGAAGGGATACAGAGATGCAAGATGCCAAATTAGAGGTGATAGCAAAAGTTTTCTATCTTAAAAAGAAAATGAAAAAAAATGAAGAATTGTTAAGACAGACAGTATCAGCCTCTGTAATTAGTCTTGTAAAGGAAGTATCAGGTGGTCTCCTGATGGCCTGATCCTGTCAATCTCCTCTCATTTAAGGGTTACCCAGTCTCCATGTTTATCCTGAGACCCCATCTCCCCTCTGACAGGACCAGTGCTCACCTGACTTAAAGGGCCAGTCAAATTCTTCTCTATAAAACAAAAAGCAATTAACTCAGGGTACCATGATGTAGGCTCAGCCCTATAGCTGAGCAGGATTGAGTGATTTGATGTGATGTGCTCTGAGTGCTGCTAAGGGGAGCCCAGGAGAGCTCTAAGTTGTGACTTGGATGCAGTGACCTATGATGAGGTGCATGCGAACTTCACTGAGGAAGAGTGAGCTTTTCTGGATCCTTCTCAGAAGAGACTCTACAATGATGTGATGCTGGAGACCTATAGCAACCTCACTGCTATAGAATAGTCTCAAGAGAGCCAACTATTGGACTGATCACAGGGACCCCAATGGAAGAATTAGGGGAAGAACTGAAGGAGATGAAAGGGCCTTATTTGGCATCAGTGGGAGGGGAGGATCTTGATCCTGTGAAGGCTTGACGCTCCAGTATAGAGGAATGCTAGAGTGGTGAGGTAGGAGTAAGGGGTGGGTGGGTGGGGGAGCACCCTCACAGAAGCAGGATAAGAGAGAATGAGATAGGGGGTTTGCTTTGGGGAAACCAGGAAAGGGGATAACATTTGAAATAATAAACATATATGCATATAAATAAAATGTAAATAATATGTAAATAAATAAAATAGGCACTTAAAAAATAAAGAATAGTTGCAAGAGACCCACCCACGACTATGCTAGCTGTGCTGACAGGAAAAGATGCACAGAGACTTGACTACTGCTACATGGAACTACAGACAAACAGAGAGGTCTGCCTGTGGCCATAAAAGGCAATGCTAAAGGGGAAACACACACACACACACACACACACACACACACACACACACACACACTTATCCCTTATCCACGCACAATGCCATACAGACTGTAGACACTTAGAGGCCCTTTTGCTGCCACTCTGTGTGGTGCAGGTAGAGGAGGGCACCCAAAGACCTGTCGGTCACATGGCCCACCTACAGCAGAAGCCACTATGATGTGCAAGTATATGGTGAAGAGACGGGAGAAAAAAAGAAGTGGAACAGTTCGAGCATTATGAAAAGAGAAGCAATCTCTCCACAAGGGTGGAGAGAGAGGAATAGGCAGACTGGCCACCTGAGGCCATGATAAAGTCCCAGCCCCTACAGCAACTTAGGGACATGTCTGGATCTGTGTCCATGCAGTGGCAGGGGTCACTGTCTATGTCTATCGTTCATATCGCCATTAGAGACTAGGTAGACATCCCTGGTCTGGGCAGCGGAGTGGGACCACATAGATATTCAAGAGATATGCAGAACTGGCCCTGACCCTAACCAGCTGCAACACTTGGCAATCCAGCTGTACACATCATCTGGGCAGCAAAGTAGAATTGACACTAGCAGTGGGGGCATGGGTGAGCTGATCTGAGGGTGTGAATGGTCTGAGGGTACGAATATAAGAGAGCTGATACCCCCATCTCCCGTCCTCCAGCCAGCAGCTGCTTTGGGTGATTGAGTGAGTTAGTGCTGGAGAGCTCACCCTGGTGGTGCTGGGAGAGCTGCTGGCTGACTACCTCAGCTACCACCCTGGCCCAGATTCAGAGCTTTGCGTTGGCTCACGCCAAATCTACCTCATCTACGAACTGTTGCAGCATGTAAAGGGGCTGGTCCTGCTGATCTAAAGCCTCAGGATCTCCATGACACAGGGCAACCTCCTGATAACTGAGAGGAGTTCCAGTGAGGATCCAATATTGATGGTATAGTAGAAGCCAAAGTCCTCAAACCACATCAATGACTCATTGCAACGAACATTTGCAAGTATTGATAAATGGTCAGAGGGTATACTGTGGGACACATTACTGCTTCCATGACAAAATATTTTCTATTTTTTGTTTTCTATTGTTTGCTTTTTATTTTCTTTTGGAGGGCAGGTTGCAAAGCTAGAGAGCAGATACTAAGGGGCAGGGAGATGAGTGAGATTGAGGTGCATGGGGTGAAACTTGTAAAGAATCAATACATTTTTTTGTAAAAGCAAAAATAGACATTCAACCAAAATTAATCAAAAGGACAGTGTATACTCATCAAAGAAAAAGATCCATAAAGAGGATGTCTCAATTCTGAACATCTATGCCTCAAATGCAAGGACACTCACATTCTTAAAAGAAACATTACTAAAGCTTAAATTACACATGGAATCCCACACATGAATAGTGGGACACTTCAACACCCCACTCTCACCAATGAACAGATCATTGAAACTGAAACTAAACAGAGAAACAATGAAATGAATGGAGGTTATGATTCAAATGGACAGAACAGGTATCTATAGAACATTTCACCAAAACACAAAAGAATATACTTTCTTCTCAGCACCTCATGGCTCCTTCTCCACAATTGACCACATAAACAAGCCTCAACAGATACAAGAAGATTGAAATAGCCTCTTGTATCTTCCCTGATCACCGTGAATTAAAGCTGGACTTCAACAACAACAGAAACACAGAAAGCCTACATACTCATAGAAACTGAACGACTCTACTCAGTGATGATTGAGACAAGAAAGAAAAAACAAAATTGAAGATTTTCTAGGATTCAGTGAAAATGAGGACACTACATACCCAAACATATAAGATACTGTGAAAACATGCTAAGGGGAAAGTTCATAGCACTAAGTGCCTCCATAAAGAAATTGTGGAGTTCTCAAAAAAATGGATTAATAAAGTACAGTGCACTCATGGCATTTAAAAATGAGGTAGACATGCCATTTAAAAAGAGATACCTCATATCTACAGCCGGCAAAATTGTCCAGGCAGTGTCTGCAAAAGATCCCCCACGGAAGCAGACTGTGCAATGCAGAGTAAATGAAGGAAACGCCTAAAGAGTAGAGCCTGTCGCGTGCCGTCTCTTCTGCTCTATCTGCCCATCTGCCCGCTCCCTCCTTTATTCGTCCATCCCCAGCTGTTCAGTATTAATGAGTTCCCACTGTGCTTCAGGTCAGTGTATTCAGTTAGAATAATTCAGGCTATCTCACATTTTGGGGTCTAGGATCTAATTAGTGCAATCCTACTTACACATCCTTTAAAAATCGAATTTTGTATGAAGCTCATGTATTTGTGTTTGTATGTGCATACTTAACCTCCCGATTATATGAACTTTAAAAAAATGAAGTAGACATGGAAGTTCTGCAAAAACATCAGGGCTCCTCCTCAGATTGGAGAAGAAAATGTTTATAAGTCAGCTCTTATTGCTTGACAACTCCAAAACTTAGTGGCTTAGAACACTCTGAAGGGCAGGTATGGTGGTTTGAATAGATATGGCCCCCGCAGATTCATGTGTTTGAATACTTGGTCATAGGGAGTGGCACTATTAGGAGGTGGGACCTTGTTGGAGGAAGTGTGTCACCGTGGAGCTGGGCTTTGAGGTCTTTGCTATGTCCAGCTCTTTCAGTCTCTTTCTGTTGCCTGGATACCAAGAGGTAGAACTCTCCACTCTGTGTCCAGCATTGTGCTGGCCTGTATGCTGCCATGCTTCTTGCCATGGTGGTAATAAACTAAGCCTCTAAAACTGTAAGCCGACCCCAATTAAGTGATGTGCTTTATAAAAAATAAAAAGAAAGGAATTGTAGGATTCTCATAGTAATTAATTTAAAGTATTATCTGAAAACTCTAGAAAAAAGGAAGCAAATATACCCAAGAGGAATAGACAGCGAGAAATAATCAAACTCAGAACTGAAATCAATCAATTAGAAATAAAGACAATGCAAAGAATCAATGAAACCAAGAACTGATTCTTTGAGAAAATCAACAAATAGATAAATCCTTAGCCAAACTAACTAAAAGTCAGAGAGACAGTACCCAAATTAACAAACTAAAAAAAATGAAAAAGGAGACATAAGGTCTCCCTCATAAGTAAGAATCGTTAGGTCTTACTTCAAACCCCTGTATGCCACAAAATTGGAAAATATCTAAATGATCTAAGTTATGCTTTTCTAAATAGATACCAATTACCAAAGTTAAATTGCATCAGGTAAACTATTTAAATAGTCTTATAACCCCTAAGGAAATAGAAGTCATTAATAGTCTCCCAACCAAAAAAGGCCAGGGTCGGGTGGTTTTAGTAAAAAATTCTACCAGACTTTTAAAGAATAACTAATGACAATACTTCTCAAACTATTTCATAAAATAGAAACAAAAGAAGCATTGCCAAACTCATTCTGTGAGGCTACAGCCACCTTGATACCTAAACCATACGAAGATCCAACAAAGAAAGAAAATTTCAGAGCATTTTCCTTATGAACTTTTATTCAAACTGAATCCTAGAACACATCAAAGACATCATCCAGCATGATCAAGTAGGCTTCATCCTACTTGGTTCAATATATGAAAATCCATCATAATTCACCATACAAAAAAACTGAAAGAAAAAAAAACCCACATGATCATCTCATTAGATATAGAAAAAACTTTCATAAAATCCAACACCTCCTTCAAGTTAAAAGTCTTAAATCAGGAATAAAAGGAACATATCTAACCCCTAGTTAGGGAAGAGTTGGGCAAAGAATTGAGGGACAGGAAGATGACAGGGAGTCACAGATAGACCAACAGAGTTAACCGATCTGGATCCTTGGGGCCTCCCAAAGACTGAACCACCAACCAAAGAGTGAGCCCAGACTGAACCCAGGACCCTGCACATGTGTAGCCGATGTGCATCTTGGTCCTGATGTGGGCTTCAAGCCTCCAGCAACTAGACAGAGGGCTGTTCCTGAATCAGTTGCCTGCCTGCCTGCCTGCCTGCCTGCCTTCCTGTGGATCCCATTCACCTAGTTGTGTCACCTTCTCTGGCCTCGGTGGAAGAGGATGTGCCTAGTTCTGTGGAGATTTGATGTGCAGGGAGAGTGTGGGGGTAGTGGATGGGACTCAGGAGGGAGGAATGGGAGAAGGATCTATATGAGGTGGTACTGGGAGGAGAAACAGGGCTTATATTGGGATGAAGAGCGAATAAATAGATTTTAAAAACCTTGTTTGGAACACACAAAGCAATTAACCTATGAAGGTTCCCCCTACTGAAGTCCCGGGGCTACTCACTCTGCCTCCTTAATAAAGCTTTGTAAAGGCTCCTGTACTCCTTGATTAACATTGTATAAAGTTAAACTCTGATACTTACAAGCAAAACACACACACACACACACACACACACACACACACACACACACACACACACACACACACAAAAGTCAGCTAAGTCTGAAAAGAAGGAAGCACCAGCTGTCATTTGCTTATCTCTGTCCAAAGCACAGCCTCTGCTCTCTGTGCCTGATAGTTTATTTACTGCCTAGTGGAGTTAATGCCATTCTCGATTCCAGAAACAAACACAAACACAAGGCCTCTGCTGGCCTAGACTAGAGTCTATGCCAAGAAACTGGAGCAGAGGAAGATAGAGCCTGGCTTGAGAGCATCCTTGTCATTCTGTCACCATGTCCCTGGAAGCAACTGGGAAAGACACACAGGAAGTTGTTCATCAAACTCCTGTCATAAACTCCAGAAGTGCATATATGGCCTGGTTTCTTGTATTGTACAGAGAATGATGCACATTTTCAATAAGGCATTTAAAAAATATTTTCCTTTTGCTATGGGTTGCATGTATGGATGAAGAACGGTGCTTGAAAGTCACAGCATATCATAGGGAGTGCCGTGGTAAAGGCTGAGAAGGTACAGGAAGGAACAACAGCAGGAAGGGAGGAGAGACACGATGTTGGAGAGGGGCGTCCCACGATGATGAGGTTCCAATGATCAAGGTCCCACAGACTTTAAAAATTGCCTGAAGTGGCTCTCCAGCAACATGAGACAAATGGCCCCTGGGACCTGAGCCCAAAATTTTCGATTCCTGAGAGCCAGATCTATGTGCCCCAGGACATCTGGGGCCACATGAGAAATACTAAGGGCTGAGGTTATAGAAGCACAGAGTTAACCAGGTATTCATTGTGTCAGACCTGGTGTTGCTTCTAAGCTAAGCATTCTCCTTATCACTAACATGTTTGTGGCCCATTCCCTTGAACATTTCTTAAAATTTCCAACAAGCTTTTGAACTCCTTCCCTAAGACATGGAACTAAGGTTCTTCTTCATTATCTAAGTGCTCCTAGTGTGTATCTGAGGCCTGCTGCAGTGCTGACAACCGCAACCCATACACCAGGTAATTTCACCCACTGGATGAAAGCTAGTATCTTGGACCACTATGATAATGAACCTAGCATCACCTCTGAAATTTCGAGCATCCTCTACATCCAAACCACTCTTTTGCTCTGGTGTGGCTCCTATTCCCTGAAGACTTACATTAGTCCCAGCATATCTTGCAAGTAAACATAGCGAGGCATGAACCAATTGCCAATATATTTCCAAAATGGAGCTGGGATAGGATTTGGGAATTCCAGACCTGGGGTGGGTCTGCATGAATGTGACTGGATTAAGTAGTCCTGCCTGGGGTTGTATCATATGAAGATAGACAAATAGTTGTCCACGGGGACATTTCCAATTCCCACTTTACCAACTGTGTTAAATCCATTTGTCACAGGTTCAGGGCATTCACTGGAAAAAAGGGAAATCTGCATTAAAACCAGAGCCATTCTTTCCCATTGCTGCTATTGACAATGGTTGCAGTGTCCACTCTGCCACTGCTACATTACATAGATATGGTGCTACTCTCCAAGCTGAGCCTACTGAGAGACTATGCTGGTTACCTGCTTTGTGACCTAGCAGTGCAACACCCTGAACATTTCACTTTTTCTTTTTGTCTTCTAGCCTGGATGTGTCTGCCTTTTCATTGATTCATTAAAATGGGTTTGGCTAGACTCAGATCCAGGTTTTGGGGGTTGGGATACTCTGTTTGGTGAACCATTCTAAAGGTAATTTTCCCATAGGATGAGAAGGTCCCATAGGCTGAGCTAAACTTTACAGACATATTTGAAACATCTGTTTCTGTCCTTACCACCTATATTCCATTGGCTGCAGCAAAATGTATGTTGAGACCAGTGTTCATGGGGCAGAGAGAGACAATTTACCTTCTCCTTGTACTATTTGCTGTAGAACACTGTAGAGAACCAAGAAAAGTGATGTAATCCACCTAGACATACACTGTCACATTCAGTGTGGCAGACGAGGATGCAAAGCCCCCATTAAACTCAAGACCATTTATAAGGGCCAGTGGCTATTTCATGCTGTGTTAAAAGTAAGGCCTGGTACAAGACCAGAAAAGGCCATGCCAAGTGGTTGCACAGAGATCTTCTTATCTGTGACATTTGAAGAAATAGCTCTTTGCTATTCTGAGGGCCACAGAGAGAAAAGTTTAGGTTGTTGCTGAAGTGGGGTTTTAAATGTCAATAGGGAAAGCTTGCATTAACTCTTATTAATTTAGTTTTAAGAGAAATTGTCCCAACATGTTCTCTTTCTATTTGAAAGATAGTTCTAGCTCTGTCTGCAGAAGGAAGGCAACTCCTCTAGGCCAGCTTAGAGTAAAGAAGACAGAAACAGAGCCTTGTCTGGTCTGGCCACTATTCTCAGGCACATTGGTGTTGTATTTTGTTCTAAGGTCTCTTGGAAGTAATGAAAGAAGATTTGTTTTCCTTACTTTGCCATCTAGTTGGCCTCCAGCAAAGAGAAAAACATCTAGTATGACAAAGTGACTTTGACAAGAAAATCCAAGGTCATTCAGGGATAAAAGTGATGCAGAAGGAAGTTTGTAGATCTTTTATCCACTTATTTGTTGACCTGCTGAAAATGTAATGAGTATTGATCAGGAAATCTTTAAAAGCCATAATCTCCTCACCTAAAAGCCTTGGTGTTGACAGGAAACTTGCCCAACAATAAGAACAGTCATGGGTAGGTCCAATATCCTGAAGGATCCACAATACTCTGGAGATCAAGGGTTCACACACACAAGCCTCTGGGGAACTTTCCACATTCAAACTCTACCAAGTCATTGAGTCTACACAAGCCAGAGAAGCTGACTGTGTAAAGGGTGCTCAGCCTAGATATTCATATGAACATGGACCTCATCAGTAAAATGAGGCCTTGGTCTAGTACCCCATTGTCAAACCGATGCCTCCAAAATCCAGAACTGTGCATGTGGCAGTCCGAACAAGAGCGCTGCCAGATACTTGATCCCTAAGTTTGTTCATGTTATGTGACAAGTCTTTGTGGTTCTCACTAAGGATTTAAAATATAGAATGATTCTTGTTGTTTATTAAGCCCCAAATGCAATCACAAGCATCCTTAGAGATGCAAGAGAAAATGTGTAGAGAAAATGACTACACAGGCAAAATTTAGAGTAACAAAGCCATACTCAAGGTAGATTGGCAGCCACAGGAGTTAAGTGAGGCAAAGAACAAGTTCTCTCCTCTGAAAGTGTCAGAGGGGATGCAGCTCTTTCTTCGCCCCAAATTGTGGCCCAGCAAATCTAATTTGGATTTCTGTTGTTCAAGAGTCTCAGAGGCTAGATTTTCATTTTGTTTATGCTACATGGTTTGTGACCATGCATTTGTCAATCACTGGACAGTGATGTCTGTACAATAGTCAAGATCTAATAGCCTTTGACCCAACAAACAGTAGCCAGAGTTTGGAAATGTTCCAAGCACCAGGGACCAGAAACTGTTGAAGTTAAGTTGCTATCAGTCTCCCCTCTAAGAGATAAAAGAAGCTGGGGAGAGACTCAGCCATGGGACTCTGGTGTAGACATGCATAGACAGGGCTCAAACACTGTTACAGTCACTACTGCAGCAAGATAAATTCACCATTGGGTTGACTGAGTGTGAACAGCCCTCTTGCTGTCCAATAGCTGTGTGACTGGAGGAGACATTCACTTATACTAAGATACACTTATTCCATCTATAAAATAAGCAAAACAATGCCTGTCTTCAGGCATTTTAAGACCATTGAAAGAAAAATTAAGCCCAGATTGGGGCTTGTCATGGGAGAGACATTCAGAAAACATCTTGATTTCATGATCACCCTAATATAAGGTTTGCTGTAATGAAACATCATGACCAACACAACGTATAGAAGAAATAGTTTGTTTGGACTTAAATAGTTTATCTGGAAATGATGTCAAAGAAAGGCATGGGAGCAGAAGCAAGAAGCTTCTGGAGGAAGCTCCTGGAGGAGGAAGGGCTCAAATCTTGAACTACAAGAATGAAACAGAGAAATGGTAGTGCAGTGATACACTTCCTCCAGAAAGGCCACATCTCTCTCATTTTTTTTAAGTATATAATTTTTATTTTACTGAACTTTTTTTTCTTTATTAACTTGAGTATTTCTTATTTAGATTTCGATTGTTATTTCCCTTCCCAGTTTCTGGGCCAACATCCCCCTAATCCCTCTCCCTCCCCATCTTCCCCCCATTACCACCCTCCCCCCAACAATCACGTTCACTGGGGGTTCAGTCTTGAAAGGCCACATCTCTTAAACCTACCCAAATAGTACTACCATTTGGGGCCCAAGTTTTCAAATGCTTTCAACTATGGGGGATATTTATCATTCAACCCCTTGTAGTGAGCCTTTGTCTCAGGCAACAAAACAAACAAGACAAACAAAAGAAAGGAGAAATAGAGCTATGAGGTCTTTAGTCAACATCAGAATTACTGATAAGAAGCTTAACCACTAAGATCAGGGATAAGGCAAAGCTGTTACCTACCACTGTGCTTCAAAATGTCATACTAAAAGCTTTAATTAATATAACGATGTTAGAAAATGAAATAAAAAGTAGTGAAGTTAAAAAAAAGAAAACTGCTTTTGTTTACAAATTACTTGATTATGTATATAGACAATTCAAAGTGACAGAAAGTTCTGAGAACTAAAGCAGTTATAGCAGAGTTACAGGATTTAAAGTAACAAAATAGGTAAGTCAATCATTTTCTAACATGCCAACAAGGGAATCTGAAATTGAGCCCACAACTGGGGATGGTGGTCCATGCCTATATTCCAGTACAGGCAAAGTGGGAGCAAAAGGACCAGGGGTTCAAGGCTAGCCTTAGCTATATAGTAAGTTTAAGAGTAACCTAGGCTACATGAGTTCTATAAAAGAACAAAACTGACAAAATAAATATATGTTAAAAGGGGATTTCTTATTGGTTTACCTGATATAGAATAGCTGGTTTAACAGCTGTCTGTACACTGGAGACATGGAGAACTAGAATCTTGCTCCTTACCCTTGCCAGATACCTCAGCAGTCTCAATTTAATGCTAAAGGCCTGGAGAATTCCTGAAGAGCCACTGGTCTTCATTCTATGCTGGAACGTTAAAGGCACGAGTTCTGATATCAGTGGCAGATGAAGGCAATAGAAATAGTAGCATCAGCAAAATAGTTGTACTTGCCAACAAGGCAACAAAGTAAAGGTTTGCAGAGAACAGTATCTCTGGTTTCTACTCAGATCTCCTTATATATGGAACATCACTAGAGGTGTTGTCCACTCTGGGGCATTCCATACTTACTTAATCCTTCCACAAAATACCTTCTCAGATCTGCCCAGAGGAGTATCTCTTATTGGATCCTAGATCCAATAAAATTGCCAACTTGGACTTACCATTATACCAACTAACAAAGCAAGCAAACAAGCAGAATACCACACCTAGTATCGTATATGTTAACATAGTGAAGTTAAATACTAGGTCTAGATCTGAGAAAATATATATGATAACCATATAAGGAAAATTCTGCTTTTTGCTCAAAGAAAGCAAAGAAATAAATCACGCATGGCTTCTACAAATCTGAAGAACACTCAATACTGCCAAGATGTCAAATTTTCTTGATATGATCCATAGATTTCATACAACCCTCATAAGAAAGAGCTCACCAAGTCATTTCATGGCTATTGACAATTGACTCTAACGTTTATATAGAGAGATGAAACACCAGAAAAACCAACACACTATCAAAGGGCAAGGACAACATTGGAGGACTGCAAGGATATAAGATTATAGTATTACAGAAAGAACAATGGGACAGATGAGGTAACGTGTATATATAGCCAACTGAATCTTTGCCTGAGGAGCAAAAGCATTCTGATAGACAACCACAGTTCTTCCAGAAAATGGTACTAGAATAATAACACATCCTTCCAGGATTCCCCGCCTCCTATTTCGAAAGTTAAATCCAACTACCAACCACCATATTGTGTTCATCCAAGGACACTTCCATGTCCTCCAAGAAACCATGGATAATCTTTGAGCCACGGCTATTACTCTCTCCCTTTATCGCGCATTCTCTGCCACTCTACCTACCTTCAGAGCACACTAGTTTAACACCTCGTGGCCAAACACTGTGCTAGGCATATGGGCAGTTATGAGAAGATGCTGCCTGAGTCTTGCCCTTGGGTTCTAGTGTTCCAACTGGAAATGAAGTAAAGTCTACTTTGATATTAAGTTTTTATACCATGGAGAAGTTTAGAGTATTTAGCAGCTGCTGGGATAGAGGAAAATCACTAAGTCATACGAAATCATAAACCCTGTTCTAGCCTGAGGGTCATAGTTTACTCAAAATGGAAGTTCATCCTGAACCTAAAGGATGAAGAGGAGTTACATACTTGAAGAAAAGTCCTTGAAAGATGATAACCTTAACATGACCCTTCAATATGTCCACCCATGCAGTCAGTCACTGAATCATCTGCCAAGAATCATCATCCTTTAGGAACACTATGGAGTTACAGGCAAAGTCAGAGTGTAGGCACGTGAGATGCAAACTAGTGCCTAAGGGGTGGCTAGACAGGAAGATCTATCTTGACATCTTGGCGATGTAAAATAGAGTAATTTTAAATAAGGACATATTTAAGATCAGACATGTGGTTTGTAATAATATCACCATGGACTGAGTTTCTGGAAAGTAGGCTCCCAGATGGAGACTCTGTATGGGAAGTGTCAAGATTTAGAGTCTTAAGAACTTGAGGTGAACACGCATAGGAAAGGAGAGTGCAAGATTGGGTGGAGAGTGAAGCTGAGCTAGGAGCTGGTTATGATGGCAGTCTCAGCTCACCACAACACTCTGCCTGCCTGCAGAGCACACGAGTTTAACACCCCCTTGCCAAGCACTGTGCTGCGCATGTGGGCAGTTATAAGAAGATGCCGCATGAGTCCTGCCCTTGGGAATTTCCAATGTTCCAGCTGGAAATGGAGCAAAGTCTAGTTCAATATTCAGTTGTTATACCACAGAGAAGGGAGTAGTGAGTTCTGTATCCAGAATAGCTCTTAAAAACTGTGCTGAGGTTGAAGAAAGGTACTGATTTCTATGTTCACTAGGCATTAGGTGGGATGCTGCCTGTAAGAGGTTTGTTGTTGAAGGGGTGAGGGCAGGATCCTTGGGAGAGGTAGAAAGTGGAAGAAGTGGTGTCTGCAAAAGCACTTCCAGCAACCATGGCAGTGAATACTTCAATTTTAGGGAGGAATCTGCACAGTGCATCCAATACCCACCACAGACACTGACGTCATAGATCTACCCTGGCCTGTCTCCTGCCTGACCAGTTGTTTATCTGTGGCCACTAAATTCTCATGAAACATTTACTTATTGGCTACCCTTCTCCCACCCCCAATTTAAACTCATTTCTCCTTCAGGGTATGGACCATAGCATAGGCTGACTGTGGGAATGCATACCATGGAATCCAGCCATGGCCACTGGATAACTGCATGGTGACTGATGCTTTAGAATTCTGATGGAAAGGTCCCAAGTAGTGTTTGCAAATCCCAGGATAACACAGAGCCACAGGCTAAGGAAAGAGCTGCTTGCAATTACTTACTGGATGATGGATGAGCAATGAACTTTCCAGCAATTTTCCATTAGCTGACAGCCTTTTACAGCATGCTTTTCCTGGAAACCACTGAAGACATGTTTGTTGTAGTACCCTAGCTGAGTCTCCCAGGCCCTTCTTGCTATTTTCTCATGTTCCCTGAATATGGTGCAGGAGAAATGCTACTAGAACCATAAATACAGTATCAGAAAGGCAAACTCTCATGATGACTGCATCAAGTCAGTGGATACACAAGTGTATGGGACAGAGGACACAGGGCAGGAAATGTACACTGGATAATTAGTTCAGGGAAACACCTGTTTTCAAGGAACTGGTAGAATGAGTTCATACCATACCCTGTTACATTGATTCAGTGTTAAATAATTGAGAATCATGTATTCATGTAGCCCATTGCCATTCTCTAATGTGATAGTTACTTATTCTTGTCTCTTAGGCTGAGAGCTTGTTTTCTCTTAGACTTATTATCAGCCTAGCATGTGTCCAGCAAACAAATCCTCAACAAACTAAGATCTAGGGGCTGGAGAGAGAATGCTATGAATAAAAAACACTTGCTGTACAAGACTGAGGACCCAACTTTAGATAGCAGAATCCTTATATAAAGTGTGGCATTGCTGTGCATGTCTTTGCAATCCATGGCCAAAGGAGTGGGAACAGGAGAATTGTTAGAGCTTGCTCCAAGTTCAGTGAAAGAATACTCCATATCAAAGGAATAAGGTAGAGAATGGCAGAGCAGGACACCCAATGTCCTCTTCTGCCTTTTGCAGGAGAACATACATGGGCATGTGCACCTCACTATATGTACACACACACACAGACACACACACACACACACACACACACAAGGTGGGGATGAAGTTGGGTGGGTAGGGAGGTGGGAAGAATTTTGGAGGAATTGAAAGAGGGGAAAGAATAAAATCAAATATAACGTATGAGAATTTCTTTAACTATAGAATAATAATGGCCTGCTCTACCATGCATTCAGTAAACTTATTTCAATTTTACAATAGTAAGAGAAATTAAAAGCTGGGTGGAGGTGGTGTGTACCTTTAATCCAAGCACTTGGGAAGTAGAGATAGGTAGATATCTGAGTTTGCGGCTAGTTTGGTTTACAGAGTAAATGCCAGGACAGCCTAGGCTACACAGAGAAACCTTGTCTCAAACTCTGTCCCCCAAAGGGGAGAATTAAAATGGGATTTCAAATTTATAAAATAAAATTATGACAGAATATAGCAGACAACAGGGATGGCTAAGTTTAGGGACAACGTCTTGGTCAGTCACTTATTCTGGATATGCCTACTGGAAGAGTCACAAGTTAGCCTGCCTGAAGCCAAACAGAGCTGTTTCATTTTGCTTTTCAGATTTTTCAATAGCCATGGTGGCATAGATGGCTCAGCAATTAAGAGCACTTGCTGCTCTTGCAGAGGACCTAAATCAAGCACAAATAACACGGCAGCTCAAATAAACTCTAACTCCAGTTCCAAGGGTTTGGATGGCCTCCTCTGATCCCCTAGGGAATGAAGCATGCCCATGCTACACATACTTACCTACAGATAAAATACTATATACACAAAAACTTTAAATTAATTTTAAAAAGGATTTTTCACACTCACCGGAGACACTGCCCTATTATTATGTTAATTTTCAGTAAAATATAAAGCAAAGGAAAGCTGAAGAAAGTTATTAGTTTCTAGTGTTAAAACATATGGGTTTATTTTGAAAGAATAAACAAAAACAACACAATTTTAGTGAGAAGTAAAGAAATAAAGAAAAATATACATATAAATTTAAAAGGGGAGTTGGAACCAGCAGAAGGCTACCACCTCACGAGGCTCATGCAGGTGAGGACAGAAAGGTGGGGACTTTATGGGACTGGACACCCCTATGGTTTCTGTCTTAAAACCATCTACTAAACCAAATCACTCAGTTGCTTTTTCACTGAATCCATTCTGTCCTTCTGGTAAGTATTTATGTATTTTTTACTTTGTCAGGATCTAAGACCTCAAGGAAAGCCCCCGATGTTACAAACCTTTTACTCCTGTAGTGAAATGAACCGTGGGGAAGAAATTGCCCATACTTCAGCTTGCAGGAGAGCACCAGAGAAAGTCATGCCAGCTCTCGGAATTACTGAGATTGTAAAGCCAGTCAGACAGTCAGCCGCAGAAAGAAAACCAAGAAATTCAGTGGTTTGAATTATCCTCCAAATTGCCCAAGCTATACATTCTCCAAACATCTGCCTTAACCAGCCTGAGAGCTTTTAGAATCTACTTTGAGCCAATCAATACTTTATAAATGGTGTTTACATGGTATTAACTTTAGACTCACTGCCCATGTTAGTTAACACAGCTAAACAAGAAAAGCTTTTTATCCTACACACAGAAGGCTGGGGCTTACATGGGTGAAGGGCCCACAGCAGTCATGCTTCCTCTTTAGGAAAAGATAAATCCATTTTCTCCACCTGAATCCCAACACCCCAGTATCAGCCAGTCATGGTTGTGATTTCCAGCTTAGGAATCTAAGACCCTTTCTAACTGTGCATGCTAGAGAAGCTGGCGTTTCTTTAAAAAGCAAGCACAGCCTTTTAGTTGGCTTCTCTAGGAAAGGGAAAATTTTTTCTGTTGGCTACCAAATACTGTAGAGATAATGATAAACATTCTCTTACTAATGTCAAGATCAATAATGAAGACACAGAAAAGTCTCCCTAACAAGATAGTCATTATTGGTAGTAAATCTAAGGTCTCATAGTATGGCTTCCCAGGTTGATAAATTTAGCTCATTCCTTGCAGTGGGGAGAAAGTGGAGAGCCGCATTCTAAGAATCAACAGGACTTTGTTTATCCAGAAGATTTCTTCCAGCCTCAAGCTGCTGGGCTTTAAATTTTTTTCCTTCTTTGTCCTGACGCTGTAAGTTTATCCTCATGGTTTGGTCCTACTTAGCTTGTGGGCAAACCACATATCCACTTGACCTCCTCTTCTGAACAGTAAGACAAGAACCACACACTATAAACTGGAATATCACTTTCTTTTGAGAAAATGCAATGAAAGTATGCCTCCTTATCACTGGAATGACCTTTAAAAGCCCAATAAGCAATTTACAAAAGCACATAGGAGGATCAACATTTTGTCTTGTTTTGCTTTTATAGGCTGTGCTATGGGCCTACAAAGGGAAGCTATCCTTGCTCTGTTACCCAGGGCAACAGGGCTTATCTCTATGGCAGTCTGCTCACTGTCTTCTCTAAGCCTCCACGAAATGATGGAAAATGTTCTTTCCACATCGCGCTCCAGCATATTATCAGTTTACCCAATTACCAACACACAACCATAGGAGGGAAGGCAGACAAAGAGCCATTCCTTATTATGAATTACCCAGAAATGGAAAATTCTGCCTTGTAAATGTGGAGATGTGGTCTGTGTTGGATGCTACTTTCCATCAAAATTCTTTTTGGTCCACGTCAGTGTTCACGTGTAAGGGGATGCCACCTGAAGCCTGCTTTATAAAGGAGTGAAAGACCTTGGATATACCTTCAGTACCTGTGACGTAAGCAAACATACCACTACCCCCGAAAAAACTAAACACACACACATTCCTCCAAGAGCTTGCCGACAGGCAGCAGTGCTGGGCTTCGGATCTGGAAGACACAGAGGCAGCTGAAATGTACTCTCTCTCCTGGTCAAACCTTCCCACCCTAGGGTTTACTCCTCACCTTGAGCTCTTGCTCTTCTGACTCCTGCCTCATTGGATCCTGTTCTGTCCTTCCAACCATCTGAGCCCCTATTCTATCCCACTCCACCCTCCCTGGCTCAGGGAAGGAGGGATCCTGTCAGTCTACCTAGTGAGCAGAGATGATGCTCAGGAACCAGTGAGCTTCTCTTTTGCCTGTCCAAGGGTCCAGGAGGGAAGGTCAGACACAGAGGCACCACCTAGGAGCTTCAGATGGCCAGGAACCTGGACTAAGGAAGAGGCTGGTGCAAGTCTATGATGCAATAATGATGCACGTGAACAGTACAGAGGGGACAATGTAAAAAAAACATTCAATTCTAATCAAAGCAGCATACACTTCTCAAAGCTAATTGGCCCACACCATTTGAAAATACCCAGATATGAGAGTTAGACAGATTGGCTGTCTCTAATCCAGCATCTGAGGGCATTATCAATAAGGACAAAATGATCTGCAATGGTATAGGAGAATTGCAGAGAAATAGAAAGCAATTCAACCACTAATCATGCATGTTAGATGGAGGTGCAAGAATGAGGTAGCTAAGTGGCTTTAGACTCATAGGAATCCTGTTACCTTTCAAAATGTAGTAGAGGCTGTGGCTCCTGCTGTGTTGACTCAACACCCGGCATGGTTCAGCATAAGGGCCTACCTACTGTATATAGAGTGAACACAGGACTGTCCCAGAGCACAGGTGGTGTTCTCCACTCCAGATGCATCTGCCTAGGTCAGAGAATGAACATGATTGCATGAATTTCAATTAAGCTACATATCACAAATGGCTAATTTAGGGGCTAGAGAGATAGCTCCGAGATTAAGAACACGTACTGCGGCAGCAGCTCTCTGCTCCCAGACCCGGTGAGAGAGAGACCCAACCGCCTGGTCAGGTGGGCACTCCTGAGGCTGCAGAGCGGAAGAGACCACCAACACTGCTCACCCCTGCCCACATCCCTGGCCCAAGAGGAAACTGTATAAGGCCTCTGGGCTCCCGTGGGGGAGGGCCCAGGAGCGGCAGGACACCTGCCTGAGACACCTCCGGAACCTGAAAGAAACAGACCAGATAAACAGTTCTCTGCACCCAAATCCCGTGGGAGGGAGAGCTAAACCTTCAGAGAGGCAGACAAGCCTGGGAAACCAGAAGAGACTGCTCCCTGCACACACATCTCGGACGCCAGAGGAAAAAGCCAAAGACCATCTGGAACCCTGGTGCACTGAAGCTCCCGGAAGGGGCGGCACAGGTCTTCCTGGTTGCTGCCGCTGCAGAGAGCCCCCGGGCAGCACCCCACGAGCAAACCTGAGCCTCGGGACCACAGGTAAGACCAAATTTTCTGCTGCAAGAAAGCTGCCTGGTGAACTCAAGACACAGGCCCACAGGAACAGCTGAAGACCTGTAGAGAGGAAAAACTACACGCCCGAAAGCAGAACACACTGTCCCCATAACTGACTGAAGGAGAGAAAAACAGGTCTACAGCACTCCTGACACACAGGCTTATAGGACAGTCTAGCCACTGTCAGAAATAGCAGAACAAAGTAACACTAGAGATAATCTGATGGTGAGAGGCAAGCGCAGGAACCCAAGCAACAGAAACCAAGACTACATGCCATCATCGGAGCCCAATTCTCCCACCAAAACAAACATGGAATATCCAAACACACCAGAAAAGCAAGATCTAGTTTCAAAATCATATTTGATCATGATGCTGGAGGACTTCAAGAAAGACATGAACACACTTAGGGAAAAACAGGAAAACATTAATAAACAAGTAGAAGCCTACAGAGAGGAATCGCAAAAATCCCTGAAAGAATTCCAGGAAAACACAATCAAACAGTTGAAGGAATTAAAAATGGAAATAGAAGCAATCAAGAAAGAATACATGGAAACAACCCTGGATATAGAAAACCAAAAGAAGAGACAAGGAGCTGTAGATACAAGCTTCACCAACAGAATACAAGAGATGGAAGAGAATCTCAGGAGCAGAAGATTCCATAGAAATCATTGACTCAACTGTCAAAGATAATGTAAAGCGGAAAAAGCTACTGGTCCAAAACATACAGGAAATCCAGGACTCAATGAGAAGATCAAACCTAAGGATAATAGGTATAGAAGAGAGTGAAGACTCCCAGCTCAAAGGACCAGTCAATATCTTCAACAAAATCATAGAAGAAAACTTCCCTAACCTAAAAAAAGAGATACCCATAGACATACAAGAAGCCTACAGAACTCCAAATAGATTGGACCAGAAAAGAAACACCTCCCGTCACATAATTGTCAAAACACCAAACACACAAAATAAAGAAAGAATATTAAAAGCAGTAAGGGAAAAAGGTCAAGTAACATATAAAGGGAGACCTATCAGAATCACACCAGACTTCTTGCCAGAAACTATGAAGGCCAGAAGATCCTGGACTAATGTCATACAGACCCTAAGAGAACACAAATGCCAGCCCAGGTTACTGTATCCAGCAAAACTCTCAATTAACATTGATGGAGAAACAAAGATATTCCATGACAAAACCAAATTTACACAATATCTTTCTACAAATCCAGCACTACAAAGGATAATAAATGGTAAAGCCCAACATAAGGAGGCAAGCTATACCCTAGAAGAAGCAAGAAACTAATCGTCTTGGCAACAAAACAAAGAGAATGAAAGCACACAAACATAACCTCACATCCAAATATGAATATAAAGGGAAACAATAATCACTATTCCTTAATATCTCTCAATATCAATGGCCTCAACTCCCCAATAAAAAGACATAGATTAACAAACTGGATACGCAACGAGGACCCTGCATTCTGCTGCCTACAGGAAACACACCTCAGAGACAAAGACAGACACTACCTCAGAGTGAAAGGCTGGAAAACAACTTTCCAAGCAAATGGTCAGGAGAAGCAAGCTGGAGTAGCCATTCTAATATCAAATAAAATCAATTTCCAACTAAAAGTCATCAAAAAAGATAAGGAAGGACACTTCATATTCATCAAAGGAAAAATCCACCAAGATGAACTCTCAATCCTAAATATCTATGCCCCAAATACAAGGGCACCTACATACGTAAAAGAAACCTTACTAAAGCTCAAAACACACATTGCACCTCACACAATAATAGTGGGAGATTTAACACCCCACTCTCATCAATGGACAGATCATGGAAACAGAAATTAAACAGTGATGTCGACAGACTAAGAGAAGTCATGAGCCAAATGGACTTAACGGATATTTATAGAACATTCTATCCTAAAGCAAAAGGATATACCTTCTTCTCAGCTCCTCATGGTACTTTCTCCAAAATTGACCATATAATTGGTCAAAAAACGGGCCTCAACAGGTACAGAAAGATAGAAATAATCCCATGCGTGCTATCGGACCACCACGGCCTAAAACTGGTCTTCAATAACAATAAGGGAAGAATGCCCACATATACGTGGAAATTGAACAATGCTCTACTCAATGATAACCTGGTCAAGGAAGAAATAAAGAAAGAAATTAAAAACTTTTTAGAATTTAATGAAAATGAAGATACAACATACTCAAACTTATGGGACACAATGAAAGCTGTGCTAAGAGGAAAACTCATAGCGCTGAGTGCCTGCAGAAAGAAACAGGAAAGAGCATATGTCAGCAGCTTGACAGCACACCTAAAAGCTCTAGAACAAAAAGAAGCAAATACACCCAGGAGGAGTAGAAGGCAGGAAATAATCAAACTCAGAGCTGAAATCAACCAAGTAGAAACAAAAAGGACCATAGAAAGAATCAACAGAACCAAAAGTTGGTTCTTTGAGAAAATAAAGAAGATAGATAAACCCTTAGCCAGAATAACGAGAGGACACAGAGAGTGCGTCCAAATTAACAAAATCAGAAATGAAAAGGGAGACATAACTACAGATTCAGAGGAAATTCAAAAAATCATCAGATCTTACTATAAAAACCTATATTCAACAAAATTTGAAAATCTTCAGGAAATGGACAATTTCCTAGACAGATACCAGGTATCGAAGTTAAATCAGGAACAGATAAACCAGTTAAACAACCCCATAACTCCTAAGGAAATAGAAGCAGTCATTAAAGGTCTCCCAACCAAAAAGAGCCCAGGTCCAGACGGGTTTAGTGCAGAATTCTATCAAACCTTCATAGAAGACCTCATACCAATATTATGCAAACTATTCCACAAAATTGAAACAGATGGAGCCCTACCGAATTCCTTCTACGAAGCCACAATTACTCTTATACCTAAACCACACAAAGACACAACAAAGAAAGAGAACTTCAGACCAATTTCCCTTATGAATATCGACGCAAAAATACTCAATAAAATTCTGGCAAACCGAATTCAAGAGCACATCAAAACAATCATCCACCATGATCAAGTAGGCTTCATCCCAGGCATGCAGGGATGGTTTAATATACGGAAAACCATCAACGTGATCCATTATATAAACAAACTGAAAGAACAGAACCACATGATCATTTCATTAGATGCTGAGAAAGCATTTGACAAAATTCAACACCCCTTCATGATAAAAGTCCTGGAAAGAATAGGAATTCAAGGCCCATACCTAAACATAGTAAAAGCCATATACAGCAAACCAGTTGCTAACATTAAACTAAATGGAGAGAAACTTGAAGCAATCCCACTAAAATCAGGGACTAGACAAGGCTGCCCACTCTCTCCCTACTTATTCAATATAGTTCTTGAAGTTCTAGCCAGAGCAATCAGACAACAAAAGGAGATCAAAGGGATACAGATCGGAAAAGAAGAGGTCAAAATATCACTATTTGCAGATGACATGATAGTATATTTAAGTGATCCCAAAAGTTCCACCAGAGAACTACTAAAGCTGATAAACAACTTCAGCAAAGTGGCTGGGTATAAAATTAACTCAAATAAATCAGTTGCCTTCCTCTATACAAAAGAGAAGCAAGCCGAGAAAGAAATTAGGGAAACGACACCCTTCATAATAGACCCAAATAATATAAAGTACCTCGGTGTGACTTTAACCAAGCAAGTAAAAGATCTGTACAATAAGAACTTCAAGACACTGAGGAAAGAAATTGAAGAAGACCTCAGAAGATGGAAAGATCTCCCATGCTCATGGATTGGCAGGATTAATATAGTAAAAATGGCCATTTTACCAAAAGCAATCTACAGATTCAATGCAATCCCCATCAAAATACCAATCCAATTCTTCAAAGAGTTAGACAGAACAATTTGCAAATTCATCTGGAATAACAAAAAACCCAGGATAGCTAAAGCTATCCTCAACAATAAAAGGACTTCAGGGGGAATCACTATCCCTGAACTCAAGCAGTTATACAGAGCAATAGTGATAAAAACTGCATGGTATTGGTACAGAGACAGACAGATAGACCAATGGAATAGAATTGAAGACCCAGAAATGAACCCACACACCTATGGTCACTTGATTTTTGACAAAGGAGCCAAAACCATCCAATGGAAAAAAGATAGCATTTTCAGCAAATGGAGCTGGTTCAACTGGAGGGCAACATGTAGAAGAATGCAGATCGATCCATGCCTATCACCCTGTACAAAGCTTAAGTCCAAGTGGATCAAGGACCTCCACATCAAACTAGACACACTCAAACTAATAGAAGAAAAACTAGGGAAGCATCTGGAACACATGGGCACTGGAAAAAATTTCCTGAACAAAACACCAATGGCTTATGCTCTAAGATCAAGAATCGACAAATGGGATCTCATAAAACTGCAAAGCTTCTGTAAGGCAAAGGACACTGTGGTTAGGACAAAACGGCAACCAACAGATTGGGAAAAGATCTTTCCCAATCCTACAACAGATAGAGGCCTTATATCCAAAATATACAAAGAACTCAAGAAGTTACACCGCAGGGAGACAAATAACCTTATTAAAAAATGGGGTTCAGAGCTAAACAAAGAATTCACAGCTGAGGAATGCCGAATGGCTGAGAAACACCTAAAGAAATGTTCAACATCTTTAGTCATAAGGGAAATGCAAATCAAAACAACCCTGAGATTTCACCTCACACCAGTGCGATTGGCTAAGATCAAAAACTCAGGTGACAGCAGATGCTGGCGAGGATGTGGAGAAAGAGGAACACTCCTCCATTTTTGGTGGGATTGCAGACTGGTAAAACCATTCTGGAAATCAGTCTGGAGGTTCCTCAGAAAATTGGACATTGAACTGCCTGAGGATCCAGCTATACCTCTCTTGGGCATATACCCAAAAGATGCCTCAACATATAAAAGAGACACGTGCTCCACTATGTTCATCGCAGCCTTATTTATAATAGCCAGAAACTGGAAAGAACCCAGATGCCCTTCAACAGAGGAATGGATACAGAAAATGTGGTACATCTACACAATGGAATATTACTCAGCTATCAAAAACAACGAGTTTATGAAATTCGTAGGCAAATGGTTGGAACTGGAAAATATCATCCTGAGTGAGCTAACCCAATCACAGAAAGTGGTATGCACTCATTGATAAGTGGCTATTAGCCCAAATGCTTGAATTACCCTAGATCCCTAGAACAAACGAAACTCAAGACGGATGATCAAAATGTGAATGCTTCACTCCTTCTTTAAATGAGGAAAAAGAATACCCTTGGCAGGGAAGGGAGAGGCAAAGATTAAAACAGAGACTGAAGGAACACCCATTCAGAGCCTGCCCCACATGTGGCCCATACATATACAGCCACCCAATTAGACAAGATGGATGAAGCAAAGAAGTGCAGACCGACAGGAGCCGGATGTAGATCGCTCCTGAGAGACACAGCCAGAATACAACAAATACAGAGGCGAATGCCAGCAGCAAACCACTGAACTGAGAATAGGTCCCCTATTGAAGGAATCAGAGAAAGAACTGGAAGAGCTTGAAGGGGCTCGAGACCCCAAAAGTACAACAATGCCAAGCAACCAGAGCTTCCAGGGACTAAGCCACTACCTAAAGACTATACATGGACTGACCCTTGACTCTGACCCCATAGGTAGCAATGAATATCCTAGTAAGAGCACCAGTGGAAGGGGAAGCCCTGGGTCCTGCTAAGACTGAACCCCCAGTGAACTAGTCTATGGGGGAAGGGCGGCAATGGGGGGAGGGTTGGGAGGGGAACACTCATAAGGAAGGGGAGGGGGGAGGGGGATGTTTGCCCGGAAACCGGGAAAGGGAATAACACTCGAAATGTGTATAAGAAATACTCAAGTTAATAAAAAAAAATTAAAAAAAAGATAAACAAAAAACAAGGAATTTGGAATAAGACAAAACAAATAGAAACAAGAGAACCACAGGAAAAAAACCCACAATTATTCATGTAGATGCACAGACACACATATTGTATTAATCTATTTACAAGCTCTTTAAGATCCTTGAACATATTTACAATAGCTAATTTGAATTTCTTGTCTTTTGGACAGCTATATTGTGTTTTCTAAGATCTGCTGTAGTAGGGTTGCTGGTCTCCAGTAGAGACATATGTTCTGGCTGTTAATTGGGTTTTCATACTGGCATTTAGGCATCTGGATTTGAGATGCTTGTAACTCTAGATGTTGATATTTGGTCTTGTGTTTTGTGGATTTGTGTTTGATTCTGTGTTTTATTTTGCACTCTCTGGTGCTCAGGAGAGTGTGTCGCTATGGGTTACATGGTAAAGATTGCTTCTAAGATCCGGCCAGTTTTGGCCACTGGAGTCTAGGATAGAGTCTCTTTCTAGGTATTAGGAGCTGACGTGAAAGAATAGGGATGGGTTAGAAAGAGGTAGAACGTTGAGAAGGTCTGTCCATTTCAGGGAAGAAAGGTGGCTGTCCAACTAAGATCTTTGTAGACCTATCCTCCTTCCTCAGAGAGGAAGAGATCATAGCAGATGGTCTGCTACAAATCTGGGGTTGAGACTTGGATATTGTAATTGAAGGTAAAGAAGGAGAGGGAAGATTATCTGTCTGATCCCGTGGCCATCTTGACTAGTTGTGTTCCCAGGATGTACCTGTGGGAGCTGGGAACTGAGACAAAGGGCTTCCTGTCTCCTTTTGAAAAAAAGTATGTTTTTTTTAATTGCTTAGTTCATTGTTAACATTATGTACAAGAAGTAAAACTGAGGCTAATATTTTATTTTATCTATACTCATATATAGTATAGTGATCTGATTTATTTCAAAACCTTATCTTTTAGACTGTTACTTTACAAGCCTTATGTGACTCTGAATGGATATTTGGTATAAGAAGCCAATGAGCCTTTCTATTAGTTCCTCCTGTCTTAATATTGCAATGAACCCTTTCGTGTCTCAAATAATATCAATACATAATGTCTAAAACCTTCAGTAAAGATCCTGGAGGTCAACGAGTTCTGAAGAGATTGAGTCAAATTCTGATTCTTTTCATATATTAGATTTAATTTTTTCTGCAACTCTTCAATTATTTGGCAAAGAGGGTATGTTAGTAATGGTTACTATCACTGTGATGAAAGACCATGACAAAAATAGAAGGAAAGGATTTATTTAACGTACTGCTCATCATTGAAAGCAATTAGGGCAGGAAATCAAACAGGGAATTCCTGTGAGTTGTGTGTCCCCACATTGTCCAGGGTTGGTCTCTGAACAACAGGATGGCTGAAGTGATAGCACGGCAATTAAAAGATGATTAATTAAAAGACATGATTTCTTCTTTTTCCTTCAGTTGAATTGTGTACAAGACACAGAAGCAAATTCATGTAAAAAAAAAAAACCCATTGAAAGAAAACAAGATCATCTGCCATCAGCCATGTGCCTAGCCAGCTTGGAAGAGGATACTCCTGCTACCTTTGATTTAACGGTAGCCCTGTTGGACTTTTGATTGAACTTCATAAGAAACCAAATGCTGGTTAATTTTTGTCAAGATGACACAAATTTGAGTCACTTGAAGGGATGGAACTTCAATTGAAGAAAGAGTATAGGGGTTGGGGATTTAGCTCAGTGGTAGAGCGCTTGCCTAGCGAGCGCAAGGTCCTGGGTTCGGTCCCCAGCTCTGAAAAAAAGAAAAAAAAAGAGTATTGTTTTGATGTGTATAAGCTTGTCTTTGTTGCATTTTCTTGACTTTCGATTGATGTCAGAGTGTCCAGTCCACTATGGATGGGCTACTCCAGAACAGGTGGTCCTGTGGGACATAAGAAAAGGAACTGGAAGTAGCAAGCCAGCAAGCTACCTTATTCATAGTTCCTGTTTCTGTGCCTGCTTGAATTCCTGCCTTAGAATCCCTTAGTGATGGATTGTAATCTAAGAGTTTTAAGATGAAATTAAAACCCTTTTTTACCTAGATTGTTTTTAGTCACGATGTTTGATCACAATTTCAGATTCTTAGCAGAATTAAAAATTGGTATCAGAAGACCAGAAGTGCGCTGTCATGATTTGAATGAGAAATATCTCATATAGGGTTAGACCATTGAACTCTTGATCCCGAGTTGGTGGTGGTATTTGAAGGGGTTTAGGAATTCTGGCTTTATAGTAAGTAAGTCACTGGCATTACTAAACTTCTAGAATGCTCTCTCTGCATTGTCTTTTCCATTACCATTGAAGATGTGAGCTCCCAGATGTTGTTCCATTGTTCCAGCCACCATGTGTGCCAGCCTGCTAGCATGCCCACAATTATGAACTCCTACTCCTTGAATGAGTTGCTTGAAGCCCACATAAAATTTTTCTTTTATACATTTCATAGGTCAAGTTGGTTTCTCACAGCCACAGAAAAGTAACGAATAACAAACCCCAGACAGAAAATCTAATTAAGCCAGGCCTATGATTATTTTTATTTTAATTTGTTCTTCAGAAAATTCATGCATGATTGTTATAACATACCTATTCCTAAATCCCAAAGCCCAACATGCTTCTCTTGATTCTCCAACTCCTTTATCCCAAATCCCTGTATGCTTCTTTTTCATATAGATACCATATATTTTCTAGGATTATGTGTAAATGGAGACTCTCAACACTTACTCATTTTGTTTAGCGCTACTCACTCAGCATAACTACCTTAACATCCATTTGCCAAGGTGAATGTTTAATGGTTTATTCCATTTACTTAACCGTTTATCTGTTGGTTGTCATTTGTTGTTTATTTTATGTTTGTGCTATTACAAATGCAGCTTTATGATTATGCATGAAAAAAAAAAAGAACACGTACTGCTCTTGTAGAGAATCTGAGTTAGGTTTCTAGTACACATATCAGCCAGCTCGCAAATGTCTGTAACTTTACCTTAGTGTAATCCAACAGCTCTCTTCTTCATAGTACCTGTACTCGGGTGCCCATACCTATACAGAAACATAAATACACATCATTTAAAACAATAAAAACAATATTTATTTAGAGCCTGCCCCACATGTGGCCCATACATATACAGCCACCCAATTAGATAAGATGGATGAAGCAAAGAAGTGCAGACCGACAGGAGCCGGATGTAGATCTCTCCTGAGAGACACAGCCAGAACACAGCAAATACAGAGGCGAATGCCAGCAGCAAACCACTGAACTGAGAATAGGTCCCCCGTTGAAGGAATCAGAGAAAGGACTGGAAGAGCTTGAAGAGGCCCCTTATGAACAACAATGCCAAGCAACCAGAGCTTCCAGGGACTAAGCCACTACCCAAAGACTATACATGGACTGACCCTGGACTCTGACCTCATAGGTAGCAATGAATATCCTAGTAAGAGCACCAGTGGAAGGGAAAGTCCTTGGTCCTGCCAAGACTCAACCTCCAGTGAACGGGATTGTTGGGGGAAGAGCAGTAATGGGGGGAGGATGGGAAGGGGAACACCCATATAGAAGGGAAGGGGGAGGGGTTGGGGGGATGTTGGCCTGGAAACCGGGAAAGGGAATAACAATTGTAATGTAAATAAGAAATACCCAATTTAATAAAGATGGAGAAAAAAAAAAAGAAATGAATACACTACAGCCTGTTACAGCAGCAGTAGCACTGGCCTTTGAGAGCTGTCTTTCACCAAGCCCTACTTTGTGCCACATGCATACTATATTATGTTCTATGATAGGATGGGACATGGCTGGTCACAATGATGTAGGTAGCAGCTAGGCTTGTTCCCATGTCTAGGTAGGCAGTGCTATCTAGTGTGGAGATTCAAGAGAAGGGCATAAGCAGGTACTCAGAAGGCCACAAAGAGGCCAGCACTGGTGACTTGAGGCAGGTCATGAATCAAGGCAGCAGAAGATCTCTCAGGTAGAATCAAAAAGAAATTGCATGCACATGCAAGTGTTCAGACTCATAGGACAGATAGGTGCCTCCTCTGGCCTTACTGGGCAGTAGTCATCCTAGAACAATGGGACACACTGAAAAAACTGGAGACAGACTGGAACTTACTTCTAGCAGCTCTTCCTCAAGCCCACTTGGTGACTTTAGGCAGCAGTCTTGTGATGCTTCAGGAATAACTACTCCTTTTCCTGAATTTACACAGGGAGAGCTGTTATAAACAGTAACAGTAACTGGTTACTCTTCTGATGCTGTATGAATTATGTTATTTTTTTATTCTATGGATAGAGACACAGCAGAGAGTACTTGCAAACAAAGAGGTGGAGAACAGGAAGCCCAGTTTACTTCATGACAGCTGTCAATTTTACTCTTGTTCTTATGCTTTTTGAATCAAGAGCTTGGCTTTCTGTTTGAACTTGAGGCTTGCAATAGGACTAAAGTGGAGTCATTGACTAACATGTAAGCCACGGAAGGAGCCTTAAACGATTGGTTGAGGTCTTAATCCCAGAACTTCAGAAAACAATCTTCTCTGAAAACAGTATTATTACAGAAAGATCTAGTTAAAATCAGATTGCTAATGTGAGTCCTAATCCAGCAATGACTCGTATCTTTACAAAAAGAAAGTGAAATTTGACAAAAAAGACAGACATACAGGGATGACTTTATGAAAACACAGAGGGGGTTGGGGATTTAGCTCAGTGGTAGAGCGCTTGCCTAGCAAGCGCAAGGCCCTGAGTTCGGTCCCCAGCTCCGGAAAAAAAAAAAAAGAAGAAGAAGAAAACACAGAGAAAAAAAGGCGGCCATGGGATTGAAGTGCTGGGTCTACAAGCCAGAGAGACCAGGTATACCAGCGACCGTTAGAACTTAGGTACTCAGGCTGGGGAGATGGCTCAATTGGTAATATTCTTGCTGTTCAAGCCCGAGGATCTGAGTCTGACTCCCCAAAACCTACATAAAATCCAGGTACAAGTGTCTATAAACCCATGAGCTAGGGAAGAGAAACAAACATCCTAAGGACTCTCTGGCCACTTAGCCTAACTAATAGCAAAATTTAGGTACAGTAAGAGACCCTTTGAGACCCTTTCTCAAAAACTACAGTGGAGAAGTAATCAAGGAAAGACTTCCCCTTGTCAGCCTCTGCCCTCCACCTGTGTCCACATGGGTAATAAGCTTGCATTCATGCATCTATATGCATACATAAATACACATGTTTCAATTTCTTTTAATTAAAACAAAAGCTGGATACCCAGGATCCTCTCCTAATGCTGTCTGGTTACCTACGTTGACCCAGTGTTTTGACCTTCAGAATGTAATGTTTCTTTTATTTTTAGCACTTCTTGGTGCTTGCCCTAACAGTGCTTGGAGAGTCATATAGACAAGTGTCACTGAATCCAGGACATTAGAAGATACGTAGAGTAGCCTCGATGGAACAGATGCCACTGGAGGAAACCTCATTGGATTTTTGTGGGAGCATGTAACCAGAGTTATGTAGCTTAGCACAAAGCCATGGATTGAGTAGGAAAGTGACTTTAGGCCTCCTTGGCAGCAGCTAGTGCACCCATCCACTCCCCAGCAAGCTATTAACCACACACCCTTTCTTCTTGAGCTCCAGGAGTGGGCACTTCCAGGTTTAGTTAATGCCTTGAATTAACTCTAGCATTTTGAAGTGATTTCCTGAAGTGTATCTTAGATCTATATATTTATATTCAGAGAGAGAGGGAGGAAGGGAGGGAGGGAGGGAGGGAGAGAGAGAGAGAGAGAGAGAGAGAGAGAGAGAGAGAGAGAGAGAGAGAGAGAGAAAGAGGGGGGCAAGATACTTAGAGCCAGAGGACCACCATCTAGCCCTAAGCTACCCTTTATGAGTCATAGTACCAAAGGGAAGATGCATAGTACCCTCTGGGTTGGCTTTTCCTTCATGAGTGGAAGAAATGACTTCTGTGGTTTGATTTGAGATTTAGATTAAATTATGTATACAAAATTGGCATTTCCATTTTTTTAAAAGAGAAACAGCCCTGCATAATACAATGAGCACTAACAGTGAAAATCTCTCAGTCAGAGTTTCTTGTATAATGTGTAACCTAGGCAACAGTACATTACTTCTCTAATAAATGCAAGCCATTCTCCTAGAGGATTAGGGAAACAAATGGGAGAGCACTTTGGAAACTCTAGTGTAAACAAGTATGGGCGTGTCTACACATAACCACATATTCCCAATTTCATTAGCATTTAGTAAGACTAACAATTTAATGTTTAAAGCAAAAAGGCATTGTGCCAGCAGAGACGACCACATATCTGGGTGAGAGTTTAGGCACTGTGGAATATCCATGGTACGACTCGTGAAGTTACGTGTTTTTTTTTTTTTTTTTTAAAATTTCACCATTTGTAGGCAATGTTCAATTGAATGGATTTGAGATAAATTTTGTTTTTAACATTAAACTCACATTTGGATGAGGCCAGTGGACACTTAACAGTCTTGGTTCTTCCCAACATTATTCCTTTCCTTCAGAATCTATGTGGCGCCTGTCAAACAAAGTGCACTTGACATCCTGGTTTATGAAAGAGAAGCCAATGTATTGGTATTTTGTATTATTTCTAAGCACACATAAGTCCCCACACCTAGATAAAGAGCCTTAGGCAATCAGTGACTGCAGAAAGAGGAAGATTTTATTTTCCCAGAGATGAGCTCTCTGTTATGTTATCCAATTCTAAGGACCTCAAGGCTCGTCCTTGGTCAGCGTTACTCACTAGCTACATCCTAGCAACAGTTAATTAAAGATTAGTCTGATTCTTTCAGATGTACTTTGTGATTGTATATGGTCTTGATTCAGGGCACCCACCTGTTGGCTTATAGTCATTCTGATAGACACCCCCAGACACCCCCTCCGCACCCCCTTACTCACTCCTATTTTCCTACAAAAACTTGTCCTGCTGAGGGTTGTGGGGGAGGGTGCTCTGCCTTCCCTTCCTATTCTTCCTGTCCTGCTGTGTCAGGGTTGGGTTGGAGGAGAGCCCAAGCCTGAGCTTGTAATAAAGAGACCCTAATCAGAGACGGCTCCTTGGTGGTCTTTTAGAGTTCACAAACTCTTCCTGGCATAACAATATTCAATAACTTAAAATGTGACCTCTTTAGATTGAAGTAATTCAATTGAATTAAGGCATTGTAGTGGGTCTTATATGACAGTGTCTTAGGTTTTCTATTGCTGTGAAGAGACACTATGACCACAGCAGTTCCTATAAAGGAAAACATTTCATTGGGGCTGGCTCACAGTTTCAGAGGTTTAGTACATCATTGTCATAGTGAGAAGCATGGTGGCATGCAGGCAGACATAGTACTAGAGAAGGGGCTGAGAGTTCTACATCTTGATTGGCAGGCACTGGGAAGAGAATGCTACCCTGGGCATGGCTTGAGCACCTGAGACCACAAACCCCACCCCCAAGTGACATACTTTTAGCAATAGGGCCATATCTCCTAATAGTGCCACTTCCTATGAGATTATGGGTTGCGAGCATATTACTTTATTTATTTATAAACTTATTTTATTTACTTTACATCCTGATTACAGCTTCTCCTTTCTCCTCTTCTCCCAGTTCCTCCCGCTTACCTCACCTCTCCCTATTCTCCCCTCCCTTTCTCCTCAGAGAAGGGGAGGCCTCTATGAGGACCATTTTCAATCAAACCATCATATTTCCTTCCTTGGCACCCATAGGCTCGTGGCTATATCATAATGCAAAGCTGCATTTAGAACTACTTCAAAAGTCACTTCAATGGCTTCCTTCACTGCCCAAGCTTGGCTGTCCTGAAACTCACTCCATAGACCAGGCTAGTCTCACACTCTGTCTGTCTCTAGTGCTGGGATTAAAGGTATGCACTACCACACCTGGCCCAAAACCCTTCTTAAATTCCTTTAAGTAGAAATTTAGCTGGGTGTGGTCTTGCCCGGAGGTCACCACTTCTTTTATTCCATTTAACTGCAGGCTTTTCTTTAATCTGTTCACTCCTTAGGTCTGTTTCACTTCCTGGTGCTCCTTTTTGCCTCAAATTATACATTTTCTATTTTTCAATTTGGCCTCAGGAAGTTTTTTTTGAACAAGAGCAAAAAGCAGAACCATTCTTAGCCAAAATATCACGAGAAGAATATCTGGCTGCATACAAATTTTCTTCTCTGAAACCCCTTGAGCCAGGCCCCCACAGTTAAAATCACCCTCAGGGCTATTGTCTCCATTGTTCCTACAAGCATGGCCCATTAAGCCTCACTTAAAGCATTAAACTACCTTTCTAATCCATAGTCCCAAATTCCACATTCCTCCAAACAAACCCAAAGGCTCAGACTATTATAGCAACATCCCAGTCTCTAATACCAACTTCTGTTTTAGGCTACTCCAATAAAGCCACACCTCCTACTCCCTAAGGGCTATTTTCATTCAAGCCACCACAACTAGTATTCTTGTAAATGGTTATGACACAGTCACATAGATAAAAGACCACGTGAAGACCCAGGAGGATGATAGCATCTGGATACAAAAGATGTCAGCACAGCAGCTGCTCCTTGCTTGAACTTGCAGGTTGTAGAGACGTGTGAAAGTCAACTCATTATTTATATGTCCAATCTGGTATTTTGATTTCCTAGAAAAACAGTGTGGATTCGGGTTATGAGATGTATGTTTCTGCTGTAATAAATATCTTTAAACTATAAGCAAAACAAAAAACAAACAAACAAAAAAAAAAAAACAAAAAAACCCCCAAAAAACAAAAAGCCCAAAAACCAGAAAGAAATGAAACTGTATATTTGGAGATGATATAGCTTTATACAGAAAAGTTCTAAATCCTCCATCAGAAAACTTAGAACTAACAGATGAAGTTTCAATGACGTTTCCCGACACAAGATCTATATACAAAATTTGAAGTGTTTCACCACACTATTGATGAGCTTCTCAAAAAAGAAATCAAGAGAATAGTCCTGTTTACAGTTAACATAAAACCCTTTGGGAAAAAAAGTTAATCAAGAATATGAAATATAAACATAAAATTCTAAAACATTGCATAAGACACAAATAAATCTAAACATATTCTGTGTTCATGACTCAGAAGAGTTATATTCACAAAATGCCCATAAACTCGGCTGCAAACTAAATGTAATCTACATGGAATTTAAATGATGTTTCTCACACAACTAGAAAAATAATCCCAAAACTTGTGTAAAAACACTAAAAACCTTCAAATAGCCAAAGAATCTGGAGCAAGGAAAAGAAAGGGGGGGCATCAAACTTTGTGATTTCAAATTCCATAATAGAACTATAGGTATCAATACAGTTTAGAACTTGCATTAAATGGATGCAATAGCTAAATGAATGAAATGAAGAACCCCAAATGAACTCCTGCATACCAGCCGACCTAGTTTTTAACAAAGGTGTCAAGAACATAAACAGGAAACACTCCGGCAACAGTGGAACATTCACTGGTAGAGTGATGGAAGTAGATCATTGTCTTAGGGAGCACGTCAAGCTTACCCAAAAACAGATCAGTGTGTTAAACATTAAAACTTAAAATTATAAAACAACGAACAAATTGGAAGGAAAATCTTCTGTCCATACATTGATTTTAGCAATGACTTTTAGCTCTTAATTTACAAAATTTAGGGAGGAAAAAAGCAAGCAAGTTGGGCTCTATCAAGCAATTTCCATACTGCAAAAGAAAATACCAGGGAAATGAAAAATCAACATACAGATTGGGCAAAGCATATTAAACAAGGGATTAGTGTCTGCAATATATAAAGAATTCATATGCCTGAATAGCAAACTCACACAGAGAATTGAGAAATGGTCAAAGAAAAAGAAAGATTTAAGAAAAAAAGAAAAAGAAAACAGAAAGAAAGATAAAAAGAAAGAAAAATGGTCAAAGAGTAACTTTTTAAGAGGGCTATCACCACAGAGTCAAAGAGTAGCAAAAGCTGGCAGAGATGCTGAGGAAACAGAACCCCCTACACTTCAGTAGGAATGGTTCAGCCATTATGGAAAGCTGCATTGTGATTCCTCAGAAAACTAAAAAAGGAACTTTCATATCATGCAGCACCCCCACATTTGGTTATACACTTATCGAAACAAAATCTGTACATCAAGGGTTAATGCATTCTTACATTTATTAAGATATTTTTTCCAAAGGCCACAGTAAGGGAGCAAGCCAGTATCCACTCACAGGAGAGCGCATAAAGGCACTGTTAAATGTGCATACCCATTGGCAAGAGTGATCAATCAGCTTTAAAAAAAATTGTGTCTCTTGGCTACCATGATGTAGCTAAAAAAAAAAAAAAAAAAAAAAAAAAAAAAAAAAAAAAAAAAAAAAAAGAAAGAAAGAAAGAAAGAAAAGAGAAAAGAAAAGAAACCCAGGAAGACTGCTCATGCATGTTCGAAGTAGAACTACTTAGAGTAGAGACTAGAATAGTAGCCACCAGAAGTTGAGGGTGAAGAAAAATAGAAGATCAAAGGATCAAGATGGATAAATACTGGAGACCTAATGTGCAACATGGTGACTATAATTAATAATTTTGCCATTGTCTAATAAGGTAGATTTTAAGTGTCCATAGCTCCCTCCCTCTCCACCCCTCACCCTCAGTTGGGCTATGTGAAGTATATTGGCTATGAATGCATTAGCTCTACTTCAAATCATCTCCCAATGCATGTGTAGATCAGATTATAAAAGTGTATCTGTCAAATATATCACATTTTTACCTGACCATTATACTATGGTAAAGCTGGAGGATGTGATTAAAAACAGGGAGAAAACATTTAAATTCACTTGAAAGATAGGGATTAGCCTGAACCCATTCCAAGCTTATGGTCTGCAGATCTCCTGACAGTGATGTGACCCTTTTGTCTTCATAGCTCAGTAATCTTATCAAGGCTTGGAGTGTGAGGACGTTTACAGCACCCAGCTGTGTCCCCAGGGTCTACTCTCAGAGGCATATGGGGCAGATAAGAATAAAAACTCCTTATAGCTGAGACTGATGGTGTCATTTCAGTGTCACTCAGATGCCCATTAATCAGGAATAATAGCCTGAGTAGTAGATATCATTAAAATCCATAGCAGCCTTGCTTGTACCCAAGTGTAGGTATCACTGACATACTATGGAAAGAAAGACTCAGCTAAATGAAAAGTTTGGCTTAAGGGCAGAATAGAGCCAATGACAAGGTGATCACATTTACAAAGTGCTATCATCGAAACCAATCCTGGCCTTGGTTGCTCCTCAGCATACAGAGAACATAAAAATGTCCAAGTATCTGAGTAGTTTACCTTTTAGAGGACAGTTCCGCACCCATGTTTTATCCGGCCCTCTCATGGGCATTACCTTATCCTGGGCCCCATCCTTGGGCTGGGGATATCACTTCCTGTATTGCTACTGCTAGTCTAGGTGTCAGTGCTGCCCTGGACTACATCTATCCATGATCACTCAGGGCAAAGAGGGCACCTGCCATTCAAATAAGTAATTTAAAAAAAAACAGTCCTTTAAGAAGATATATTTCTTTTTGGGGTCTCAGTAGTGTAACTTGGGATCAGTACAGAGGAATTTTTTTTAAAGGAAGGTAAGAATGTGTTGGTAGCACCTTTAATGTTGGCGGTGTGCCAGTTCTACTTTCTGATACAAAAACCATGCATTGTTGTCCCTCAGTATTCATGGGGAATTGATTCTGGAACCTCATATAGATACCACCATCTGTGGGTGCTCAAGTCCCTTATACAAGGCAGATCCTATTTGCTTATGACCTATATACATCACCCCATGTGCTTCTTTTAGTATGTTTTTTCAACTTTTATTGAGTCTTTGTGAGTAACATATCATGTACCCCACATCTACTCATCTCCCTGTCCCCTTGTATCAGTCCTCTGACCTTGCAACCTCACCCCACAAAAGAAAATAAAAAACAAACAAAAACTAAACTAAACTAAACTAAACTAAACTAAACTAAACTAAACTAAACTAAATAGAGCATAGAAAGCATCTCATCATGGAAGCTCTAGTGTATCACAGTAGGGCAAATGGTATTTCCCTCTGTCCACATATCTTTACTTGCAAATGTTCATTACAATGAGTCATTGGTCTGGTTTGAGGCCTTTGCTTCTGCCACACCATCAATACTGGATCATGACCAGGACTCCTCCTGGCTATCCTATTGTTGCCCTGTGTCAAGGAGACCCTGTACCTTTGGATCAGCAGAACTGGCCCTTTCATGTGCTCCAGCAGTTCAGAGATGGCATAGATTTTGGGGTGGGCCAACTCAAAGCCCTGGATCTGGGCCTGGGTGGTGGCTGAGCGGGTCAGTTTACCAGCTTTCCCTTATTCAAACCATCAGGGCATCTTTTCCAGTACTGCCCGGGCTAGCCCTCTCAATACCACCACTGGAAGGGGGTAGGATCATCTCTCCTGTTCTCCTGTCCTCTGGGCCAGTTCACTTAGTACATCTACACCACCAGAGCTAGTTCATTGTACTGCCCAGTCCAGGTATAGGGCCCATTCTCCCAAGTTCTGCAGCTGATGAAGGTCTAGGCCATTTCTCCCATTCTCACACCCTTGTGACTGGTTCATGTATTGCCCAGGTGACACAGTTGGTGATCGACAGGGCCAGTTCTCCTGCCCCCATGACCTTGTGCCCAGTTCTCTGGACTACTACAGATGGTGAAGAGTGAGGTGGTGGAGAACATCACCCTCCCCTATTCTCTCCACACACCCCTACAACACCTCATGGCTAATGAATAGCAGGGCCAGCTTCTCCCTATGTACTTTAATCACTTGTAGCTGTCTATGTGAATACTATGTGAATACTATGCAAATAGTTTTTCCCCTTCCTTCCTTCCTTCCTTCCTTCCTTCCTTCCTTCCTTCCTTCCTTCCTTCCTTCTCTCCTTCCTTTTACCTTCCCCATCTCCTTCCCTTCTGCCCTTTGTTCATCCTCTTGCCCATTCACTCATTGCTGTGTTCTTCCCTAATTCTTTCAAGAAATACTGTAACCACCACCAGACACTTGACAGAGGAAGCAAGATGCTGAGCAGACAGAGTAACCCAAGCAGAGGCATGAACAGAGAGGACCAGGCTCCTTTTATTAGATGACGAGGAAGGTCTCTCCCAGTCGGAAGTTCTATGTAGAATGAGCCCCGAAATTGAGAGGGCTTAGTCATACCAAGACTAGGAGTAGCAATCCAAGAAGAGGGAGCAGCATGTACAAAGGCCCTGTGGTGGGAAACAGTTGAATACTTAAAGAAGTAAATGAATGGGATGAAGGAAGAGGCATGGGTTATAGCCACAAACATGGAGGAACTGATCTGACATCTTCTGCTTCTAGAATCTGTAGCAGCTAGAACTGACTGAAGCTCTTGTTTATATAAGCCCGACCAGCCCACTCTATGGGTTACAACAACAACAACAACAACAACAACAACAACAACAACAACAGCAACAACAACAAACCATGAAATGAAACACAAATTTCTCAGGCCCACCTCCCAATTTTAGTTGGGAGGGGGGTTTTAATGAGCCTGTGACTTATTAACAAGCTATACAAACATCATGAGGCACCTACAGAGTGCTGTGACTTGGGCGCAAAGGGTCAGTGCCGAAGATAGACAGAGTCCGGACTGGAAAGTTATGAGTAAGGACTTTGTCTTTAGCCTCTGTGTCATCTGGCATGTGTCAATATACACCTTGGGCTCATTATGCACAGCAAGAGACTGGATGTCCCCTGTGGCAGGAAATGATGCATCCTGTCTTGTATTAAATGCCAGATATTCTTTGGTAATCAAAATTAAGTAACCAACTTCATTCCATAGCCTTCTGATTACTGGTATTATTGAGACGCTATTATGCGTGTTGTAAGGAATCTCTCAATAAACAAAACAAGGTACAATCTATTTGGGAAGCTTCTTTGTAGGGGATGTGGTAACATAGAGAAATGAAATAGAGTTCTGGTGAAGTGTGTGAGTTAATTTTGTAAGCAGAAACTGTTCTGTCTTTTCCATTCTGACTTCAAATTGAAAATTAGATTTTATGTGCCTAAACAGACGTCAGGGCCAACTTCATTCCCCTGCTAGAGAGTGCTATACCCCCTCCCAAGTCCTTACTCAAGAAAAATGGCAGGAATCTCATTAGATCAAATGATGGCAATATCAAAGGCTTAAAGTTATGGTATCAACTACTATGGGTAGAATACATTAGAGGAAAATCATAGCAGTGAGAGAACATGGCTTCTGTCTGCTCACATAGGCCTTTCCTATTCCCACAGAAATCCCTCAAGGTCAGTTAGAAACCAAAACCAGGTTATAATAAGGAATCAATGAACCATTTCAAGTCTGATGGTCAATAGGTATAATTGGGGACAGTTTTCATGGGGCTGTGTGAAGTGGATTTCACAATGCATGCTGGAAATAGATTATTTCTGTTGTGTTCGGCAAAAAAACAAACAAACAAGCAAGCAAACAAACAAAAAACCCCAGTTTAACAGAGCCCTTCTCACAAGTAAAAGACTAGAAGAGGCTGATTCTTCTCTGAACCAGATGGGCTTCGGGCAAGATCCACAAGAAATGAGAGTTGAGGGATCCATCAGGAAGCCTGAGCCGAAAGGACAAGAAGAGAGCATGCTGTGCGTGTGTAGCTGTATTCCTGGGATTTTTCACAGTGCCTAGCTTCATGGAGTACTGGTCTAGGGTGAGCCGAAGAGAAATTAGGTGAGAAATATCCTTCCCAGCATGGAGAAGACAAAGTAAGGCAAACAGGGTAAGATCCTCTCTGCCTCAGTGGGCAATCTGGGCTGAGAGCTCAGCAGTGGCAAATGATAGCTGCTTTGTCAGTTTGTTTCTGTCTTCAGATAAGATTCTGGGACTTACAAAATAGTTGTCAGAAATTGTATTTTAAGACAGACTCTGCTACTCTCTCCTCATGGACAAGTCTAAAAGATTTCCTCAATTTACCATTACACTGGAAGGAAGTTTCCTACCCAAAGACTTGGTCAGAACAGTAGGTAGGTGACAGATGTAGATTCATCATTAAAGGAATGTGGGTCCGTATTTTAATTAGTGATTGAATGAAATCTGCTTCTTCATTCACTTGTTTAACCATGACTATTGATTGGCGAAATGTCATGTTAACAATATTTTATCGCATCATTTGTTCTTCATAAAAGGTCTAAGTTCTATCTTCTTTGGAATGTTCTATGCATCTAATGGTTGCTGCACATAGTTTGAACCTACAATGTCCTCTTGAGGCTCATGCTTCTCCCCAACCTCGTGGCAATATCTGAGAAGACTGCAGAACCATTCAGAGGTGGGGCTTAGTTGGAGGAAGTAGTTTTTCCCTAGGAGTGGAGCTGTGAACATTATAACCAATGAAACATTCCTGCTACTCTCTCTGCTTCCTGGTTCACTTTGATATGAACACCCTTTCCTACTTGCCTCTGCCTTCCAGATGTGAGGTGCCCCCCCATGCCTTCCATACCATGATGGAATGAAAGCCCCAGAAGCTGTGAGTTCGAACAGGCCCTTCCTCCCTAAGGATGTTTTACTTAGAGCAACAGCACTAATTAGCCATGGACACCCAGTTCTCTGCCAAGGATCTCATTTATCTAACTCTCCCACAATGTTCTCCTCTCTAAGATGGGCTGTGCATCCTGAGGGCCATGTCCACCAGTTAAATCAACACCAGAGCCTAGGAGCTCCTACCAGGCATTGACCAAGCAGACATAACCAGCTCTGTACACTTGCAAGTGCTGTAGCAGCTCAGGCCAACTGCATCCACTTCTATCTGTCATTCCACGTGTGCCTGTTGCACTAATGAGCTCCAGTCTTGCAGTAGGAACTTCTAGCCTTCCTGTGGAAATAGCCTCACGGTCCAACCTATGGTTATAATTACCCTCACCCCTGGGATTTCTAAGGAAATATACATTCATGCTGAATTTCCCCTTAGGAATGTGGAACCGTAGTCCCTGCTTCAAACATTGTTATAGTAGAGAATCTTCCTGGAATCCCTATGCTTAGCTATAGCAAACAGCCTTTCCTGCAAATCCAAGGACCCAGATGGATGCTGCTGCCAGAACAAGGCCTCCTGAGTCCTTCGCAATTCAGCTTCCTGACGCCTGTGTGGATTCCAGACAACATGGCTATTGTCTCTTCTAAATCCTACAAAACCCCGGATGTGAATAGGTCTTGGAAAATGAGATTCTGCCCTGTTTTTGTCTGGTCCTAATAACAGGGCCCTTCCTATCACACTCAGGTGAGGAAAAAACAAGTCAGACAGTCTTTACCTTGGAGAGTTAGGAAATAATGAAACTTTAAATAGATCATTGTGGAGCCTGCACTATGGAAAGAAAGTAATTCTATTTTCCCGATTCTGACACACGTTCCACCCCAACATTCCTCACGTTCCTAAACTGGATGCATCTCACAGTCACAGTTTGCCCCTTCCCATGAAGACAAACCCAAGGACCTACTGGTCAGCAATTTGGTTCTTTATACTTGTACTCCCTGTACAGTTGTGTCTGATTTTTGGACTGTACATTGCATTTTCACTATGCAGTTAACTTCAACTTGGGTAGGTCTAGTCACTCTAAGAGGTCACATTAACAAATGTTACAAATATTCTTGTTAGACAAGGTGGTGCTCTGTCCTTGCTCTAACTTTCCCATGTGTTGGTCTTGTTCGTTTTAGAGGAATCCCAGGTATTTCTCAGCCAACCTTGAACTTTCTTGGAAAGTGACATCACTAATTGAAGACTCTTATTATTTAAAATAGTTCCTATTCTTCAGTCACAACCATGCTTACTTAGCATTTACTTTGGGGGACACAGCTATCTTGTCTAAACTCTCTTTTAATGATTGAAAAAGACTAGCCACCTATGGATATTCCCAGAATTGCTTCCTTAGACTTAAAAGATTGGACTTCTGCAAGGATATCATTGCGTTCTCACCCATAGATTGGGCAGTTTGATGCCTTTCATATGAAAGGGCACAAAGTGTCTGTACCTTAGCTAAAAATTTATCTTATGATGTGCAGGACTCTGTTATTTCATTTCTCATGTAAGGCCATGCATCCATCTCTGCCTTACCACTGTCCCTCACCCACCCCTGGTTGTCCAGTTACCTCATAAATGTCAGTAAAGAAAGACCTAGCTTTTGGTTGATCAGTCACTTGATAACATACATTTTTTCTTATTAATGTGAAATTACTTTGTGTCTATGACTCTGCTGAACACTATAGAGATATCATAAAATTCACTATAAAAAGAGTTTGTCTTATTTTCCAGCTGTAAAAATCTCTCATCTCCTTATTCACTAAGGGCAGGCTACATGTTCAGTTCACAGGTGTGGCAGTCTTCTGTGCCAAATGGAGTTACCCATGTCAGACACTTACAAGATGGAGTTAAGGGGTCTCGAGGAGACTTCTGTCAAGCACAATTAATCTCACGCATTAACAAAACCTCTTCAATCCAAAGTTGATTTGTTGCATCTCAGGTATACAGGCACAAATGTTTCTGGGTAGATATCTTCATATCAACAGCCAGTCCCATGAATCAGTCTGCTCTACCGTCTTCAAGGAGCTTCTGCAACCTGCTTAAGCTACTTCTCTCTTTGGACTTTACAAATTTTCCCCTACAGTGAAAGGGAAGAGATTACTCAACCAATAAAGTTCTTACCATAAGAGCATGAGGACTAGAGCCAATATCTCTGGAATCCAAGTTAAAAAATAAATAAGTATTCCTGGTGGTGCTTGCCAGAAATGTTAGCACTGGGGAGTGGAGACAGGCAGATCCTTGTAACTCACTGACTGGCTTGCCTAGCCAAATTGGTGACCTCCAGGTTCAGTGAGTTACCTTATCTCAAACAATGAGGTGGAAAGTAACTGAGGAGGACATCTAATATTTATTTACCTCTTGCATTTGCATACATGTGCACACATACATGAACACACGTACACACATACAACACACACATACACACACATGGACACACATGGACACAGACACACAGAGTTTCCTCTGTAGGAACCTCTGAGAGGCTTATGATCATCGCAATTTCTCAGGTCTGTAAATTTACTCATTCCCACATAAACCATATCTACAGAATTCTGTTTCTTTTTCTTTTTTTTTTTTATTAACTTGAGTATTTCTTATATACATTTCGAGTGTTATTCCCTTTCCCGGTTTCCGGGCAAACATCCCCCTCCCCCCTCCCCTTCCTTATGGGTGTTCCCCTCCCAGCCCTCCCCCCATTGCCGCCCTCCCCCCATAGACTAGTTCACTGGGGGTTCAGTCTTAGCAGGACCCAGGGCTTCCCCTTCCACTGGTGCTCTTACTAGGATATTCATTGCTACCTATGGGGTCAGAGTCCAGGGTCAGTCCATGTATAGTCTTTAGGTAGTGGCTTAGTCCCTGGAAGCTCTGGTTGCTTGGCATTGTTGTACTTTTGGGGTCTCGAGCCCCTTCAAGCTCTTCCAGTTCTTTCTCTGATTCCTTCAATAGGGGACCTATTCTCAGTTCAGTGGTTTGCTGCTGGCATTCGCCTCTGTATTTGCTGTATTCTGGCTGTGTCTCTCAGGAGCGATCTACATCTGGCTCCTGTCGGTCTGCACTTCTTTGCTTCATCCATCTTGTCTAATTGGGTGGCTGTATATGTATGGGCCATATGTGGGGCAGGCTCTGAATGGGTGTTCCTTCAGTCTCTGTTTTAATCTTTGCCTCTCCCTTCCCTGCCAAGGGTATTCTTTTTCCTCATTTAAAGAAGGAGTGAAGCATTCACATTTTGATCATCCGTCTTGAGTTTCGTTTGTTCTAGGGATCTAGGGTAATTCAAGCATTTGGGCTAATAGCCACTTATCAATGAGTGCATACCATGTATGTCTTTCTGTGATTGGGTTAGCTCACTCAGGATGATATTTTCCAGTTCCAACCATTTGCCTACGAATTTCATAAACTCGTTGTTTTTGATAGCTGAGTAATATTCCATTGTGTAGATGTACCACATTTTCTGTATCCATCCCTCTGTTGAAGGGCATCTGGGTTCTTTCCATTTTCTGGCTATTATAAATAAGGCTGCGATGAACATAGTGGAGCACGTGTCTCTTTTATATGTTGAGGCATCTTTTGGGTATATGCCCAAGAGAGGTATAGCTGGATCCTCAGGCAGTTCAATGTCCAATTTTCTGAGGAACCTCCAGACTGATTTCCAGAATGGTTTTACCAGTCTGCAATCCCACCAACAATGGAGGAGTGTTCCTCTTTCTCCACATCCTCGCCAGCATCTGCTGTCACCTGAGTTTTTGATCTTAGCCAATCGCACTGGTGTGAGGTGAAATCTCAGGGTTGTTTTGATTTGCATTTCCCTTATGACTAAAGATGTTGAACATTTCTTTAGGTGTTTCTCAGCCATTCGGCATTCCTCAGCTGTGAATTCTTTGTTTAGCTCTGAACCCCATTTTTTAATAGGGTTATTTGTTTCCCTGCGGTCTAACTTCTTGAGTTCTTTGTATATTTTGGATATAAGGCCTCTATCTGTTGTAGGATTGGTAAAGATCTTTTCCCAATCTGTTGGTTGCCGTTTTGTCCTAACCACAGTGTCCTTTGCCTTACAGAAGCTTTGCAGTTTTATGAGATCCCATTTGTCGATTCTTGATCTTAGAGCATAAGCCATTGGTGTTTTGTTCAGGAAATTTTTTCCAGTGCCCATGTGTTCCAGATGCTTCCCTAGTTTTTCTTCTATTAGTTTGAGTGTGTCTGGTTTGATGTGGAGGTCCTTGATCCACTTGGACTTAAGCTTTGTACAGGGTGATGAGCATGGATCGATCTGCATTCTTCTACATGTTGCCCTCCAGTTGAACCAGCTCCATTTGCTGAAAATGCTATCATTTTTCCATTGGATGGTTTTGGCTCCTTTGTCAAAAATCAAGTGACCATAGGTGTGTGGGTTCATTTCTGGGTCTTCAATTCTATTCCATTGGTCTATCTGTCTGTCTCTGTACCAATACCATGCAGTTTTTATCACTATTGCTCTGTAATACTGCTTGAGTTCAGGGATAGTGATTCCCCCTGAAGTCCTTTTATTGTTGAGGATAGCTTTAGCTATCCTGGGTTTTTTGTTATTCCAGATGAATTTGCAAATTGTTCTGTCTAACTCTTTGAAGAATTGGATTGGTATTTTGATGGGGATTGCATTGAATCTGTAGATTGCTTTTGGTAAAATGGCCATTTTTACCATATTAATCCTGCCAATCCATGAGCATGGGAGATCTTTCCATCTTCTGAGGTCTTCTTCAATTTCTTTCCTCAGTGTCTTGAAGTTCTTATTGTACAGATCTTTTACTTGCTTGGTTAAAGTCACACCGAGGTACTTTATATTATTTGGGTCTATTATGAAGGGTGTCGTTTCCCTAATTTCTTTCTCGGCTTGTTTCTCTTTTGTATAGAGGAAGGCAACTGATTTATTTGAGTTAATTTTATACCCAGCCACTTTGCTGAAGTTGTTTATCAGCTTTAGTAGTTCTCTGGTGGAACTTTTGGGATCACTTAAATATACTATCATGTCATCTGCAAATAGTGATATTTTGACCTCTTCTTTTCCGATCTGTATCCCTTTGATCTCCTTTTGTTGTCTGATTGCTCTGGCTAGAACTTCAAGAACTATATTGAATAAGTAGGGAGAGAGTGGGCAGCCTTGTCTAGTCCCTGATTTTAGTGGGATTGCTTCAAGTTTCTCTCCATTTAGTTTAATGTTAGCAACTGGTTTGCTGTATATGGCTTTTACTATGTTTAGGTATGGGCCTTGAATTCCTATTCTTTCCAGGACTTTTATCATGAAGGGGTGTTGAATTTTGTCAAATGCTTTCTCAGCATCTAATGAAATGATCATGTGGTTCTGTTCTTTCAGTTTGTTTATATAATGGATCACGTTGATGGTTTTCCGTATATTAAACCATCCCTGCATGCCTGGGATGAAGCCTACTTGATCATGGTGGATGATTGTTTTGATGTGCTCTTGAATTCGGTTTGCCAGAATTTTATTGAGTATTTTTGCGTCGATATTCATAAGGGAAATTGGTCTGAAGTTCTCTTGCTTTGTTGTGTCTTTGTGTGGTTTAGGTATAAGAGTAATTGTGGCTTCGTAGAAGGAATTCGGTAGGGCTCCATCTGTTTCAATTTTGTGGAATAGTTTGGATAATATTGGTATGAGGTCTTCTATGAAGGTTTGATAGAATTCTGCACTAAACCCGTCTGGACCTGGGCTCTTTTTGGTTGGGAGACCTTTAATGACTGCTTCTATTTCCTTAGGAGTTATGGGGTTGTTTAACTGGTTTATCTGTTCCTGATTTAACTTCGATACCTGGTATCTGTCTAGGAAATTGTCCATTTCCTGAAGATTTTCAAATTTTGTTGAATATAGGTTTTTATAGTAAGATCTGATGATTTTTTGAATTTCCTCTGAATCTGTAGTTATGTCTCCCTTTTCATTTCTGATTTTGTTAATTTGGACGCACTCTCTGTGTCCTCTCGTTAGTGTGGCTAAGGGTTTATCTATCTTGTTGATTTTCTCAAAGAACCAACTTTTGGTTCTGTTGATTCTTTCTATGGTCCTTTTTGTTTCTACTTGGTTGATTTCAGCTCTGAGTTTGATTATTTCCTGCCTTCTACTCCTCCTGGGTGTATTTGCCTCTTTTTGTTCTAGAGCTTTTAGGTGTGCTGTCAAGCTGCTGACATATGCTCTTTCCTGTTTCTTTCTGCAGGCACTCAGCGCTATGAGTTTTCCTCTTAGCACAGCTTTCATTGTGTCCCATAAGTTTGAGTATGTTGTATCTTCATTTTCATTAAATTCTAAAAAGTTTTTAATTTCTTTCTTTATTTCTTCCTTGACCAGGTTATCATTGAGTCAATTTCCACGTATATGTGGGCATTCTTCCCTTATTGTTATTGAAGACCAGTTTTAGGCCGTGGTGGTCCGATAGCACGCATGGGATTATTTCTATCTTTCTGTACCTGTTGAGGCCCGTTTTTTGACCAATTATATGGTCAATTTTGGAGAAAGTACCATGAGGAGCTGAGAAGAAGGTATATCCTTTTGCTTTAGGATAGAATGTTCTATAAATATCCGTTAAGTCCATTTGGCTCATGACTTCTCTTAGTCTGTCGACATCACTGTTTAATTTCTGTTTCCATGATCTGTCCATTGATGAGAGTGGGGTGTTGAAATCTCCCACTATTATTGTGTGAGGTGCAATGTGTGTTTTGAGCTTTAGTAAGGTTTCTTTTACATATGTAGGTGCCCTTGTATTTGGGGCATAGATATTTAGGATTGAGAGTTCATCTTGGTGGATTTTTCCTTTGATGAATATGAAGTGTCCTTCCTTATCTTTTTTGATGACTTTTAGTTGGAAATTGATTTTATTTGATATTAGAATGGCTACTCCAGCTTGCTTCTTCTGACCATTTGCTTGGAAAGTTGTTTTCCAGCCTTTCACTCTGAGGTAGTGTCTGTCTTTGTCTCTGAGGTGTGTTTCCTGTAGGCAGCAGAATGCAGGGTCCTCCTTGCATATCCAGTTTGTTAATCTATGTCTTTTTATTGGGGAGTTGAGGCCATTGATATTGAGAGATATTAAGGAATAGTGATTATTGTTTCCCTTTATATTCATATTTGGATGTGAGGTTATGTTTGTGTGCTTTCATTCTCTTTGTTTTGTTGCCAAGACGATTAGTTTCTTACTTCTTCTAGGGTATAGCTTGCCTCCTTATGTTGGGCTTTACCATTTATTATCCTTTGTAGTGCTGGATTTGTAGAAACATATCGTGTAAATTTGGTTTTGTCATGGAATATCTTGGTTTCTCCATCAATGTTAATTGAGAGTTTTGCTGGATACAGTAACCTGGGCTGGCATTTGTGTTCTCTTAGGGTCTGTATGACATCAGTCCAGGATCTTCTGGCCTTCATAGTTTCTGGTGAGAAGTCTGGTGTGATTCTGATAGGTCTCCCTTTATATGTTACTTGACCTTTTTCCCTTACTGCTTTTAATATTCTTTCTTTATTTTGTGCGTTTTGTGTTTTGACAATTATGTGACGGGAGGTGTTTCTTTTCTGGTCCAATCTATTTGGAGTTCTGTAGGCTTCTTGTATGTCTATGGGTATCTCTTTTTTTAGGTTAGGGAAGTTTTCTTCTATGATTTTGTTGAAGATATTTACTGGTCCTTTGAGCTGGGAGTCTTCACTCTCTTCTATACCTATTATCCTTAGGTTTGCTCTTCTCATTGAGTTCTGGATTTCCTGTGTGTTTTGGACCAGTAGCTTTTTCTGCTTTACATTATCTTTGACAGTTGAGTCAATGATTTCTATGGAATCTTCTGCTCCTGAGATTCTCTCTTCCATCTCTTGTATTCTGTTGGTGAAGCTTGTATCTACAGCTCCTTGTCTCTTCTTTTGGTTTTCTATATCCAGGGTTGTCCATGTGTTCTTTCTTGATTGCTTCTATTTCCATTTTTAATTCCTTCAACTGTTTGATTGTGTTTTCCTGGAATTCTTTCAGGGATTTTTGCGATTCCTCTCTGTAGGCTTCTACTTGTTTATTAATGTTTTCCTGTGTTTCCCTAAGTGTGTTCATGTCTTTCTTGAAGTCCTCCAGCATCATGATCAAATATGATTTTGAAACTAGATCTTGCTTTTCTGGTGTGTTTGGATATTCCATGTTTGTTTTGGTGGGAGAATTGGGCTCCGATGATGGCATGTAGTCTTGGTTTCTGTTGCTTGGGTTCCTGCGCTTGCCTCTCACCATCAGATTATCTCTAGTGTTACTTTGTTCTGCTATTTCTGACAGTGGCTAGACTGTCCTATAAGCCTGTGTGTCAGGAGTGCTGTAGACCTGTTTTCCTCTCTTTCAGTCAGTTATGGGGACAGAGTGTTCTGCTTTCGGGCGTGTAGTTTTTCCTCTCTACAGGTCTTCAGCTGTTCTTGTGGGCCTGTGTCTTGAGTTCACCAGGCAGCTTTCTTGCAGCAGAAAATTTGGTCTTACCTGTGGTCCTGAGGCTCAAGTTCGCTCGTGGGGTGCTGCCCAGGGGCTCTCTGCAGCGGCAGCAACCAGGAAGACCTGTGCCGCCCCTTCCGGGAGCTTCAGTGCACCAGGGTTCCAGATGGTCTTTGGCTTTTTCCTCTGTGGTCCAAGATGTGCGTGCAGGGAGCAGTCTCTTCTGGTTTCCCAGGCTTGTCTGCCTCTCTGAAGGTTTAGCTCTCCCTCCCCCGGGATTTGGGTGCAGAGAACTGTTTATCTGGTCTGTTTCTTTCAGGTTCTGGCGGTGTCTCAGGCAGGGGTCCTGCCGCTCCTGGACCCTCCCCCACGGGAGCCCAGAGGCCTTATACAGTTTCCTCTTGGGCCAGGGATGTGGGCAGGGGTGAGCAGTGTTGGTGGTCTCTTCCGCTCTGCAGCCTCAGGAGTGCCCACCTGACCAGGCGGTTGGGTCTCTCTCTTACCGGGTCTGGGAGCAGAGAGCTGCTGCGGGTCGGGATCCGCGGGTGTGGGACTTCCGGTAAACACAGAACGTGCCCGGTCCTAGAGAAATTCTGCTTCCGTGTGTCCCAAGCTCACCAGGCAGCTTTCTTGCAGCAGAAAATTTGGTCTTACCTGTGGTCCCGAGGCTCAGGTTCGCTCGTGGGGTGCTGCCCAGGGGCTCTCTGCAGCGGCAGCAACCAGGAAGACCTGTGCCGCCCCTTCCGGGAGCTTCAGTGCACCCAGAATTCTGTTTCTTATTTAGGTTGATCAAAAGCAAAATAGAACAATGCGGGGAGACGGCATGATTGTCCTAATGCAATTTGGTGTCTTGTCCCGTGTTTTCCAAGGTCCCTTTGTATTTATTCCTAAATTGTTCCTTCAGAGACCCGCCTTTGGTCAGTGGTTTTCTCTTCTCTTAAAATGCCTGCAGGTTACATAGTTCACAGGTTTCAGAAACAGGCATATCACAGACTAGCCCTTTCCGCAAGATAGGAAAACCTGCAATAGCTTGGTCTTCCTTCTCTTTTGTGTGTTTTCTGCAGCTGCTGGGCAACATACTTCTTCTCCTTCAACCTTTGTACTCTGACTTGCTATCAGTAGTTGGCCTGGCCAAGTTTCTTCTCCAGACATAGGCTACCACCATGCTGTGTCCCCGAAGTTCTGCCAGTCATTTGTGTTGTGATCCACCAATGATGTCCAAGCAAGGGTGTTGGCTCTAAAGTCTTCTGCTTCTGAGGAGTGAAACCAGAGTTGACCCATCCTGTTGCCAGGTGCAAACTAATACACCACTTTCCAGCTGTTTTCCCTCCTACAGGCTCTCCAGAACATCCTAGAACTCGAGGTATGAAAGATGGATGGTGTTTTACAAGTGGCTTCCACAGAACTGTTTGCCAAAAGCTGTTCCAGCTGTTGACAAGCTGGCTCTAACATGGTTGTCATACCCTCTGACTTATGGTGACCCTGTAATACCTTTTGGGAAATCAGCCCTGAGAGGGAGGTAGTAATGCCAAGCAAGACCAAAAGGCAATGGCTCTCTTCCCAGGGGAAAGTCCAGTTTCTATCCACAAGGGGCACCACCAATTTTCCTTATTCTCTATGAAATAAAGAAACTGTAGCAAAGAATGCAGCCCGTGAAGGTTCCAAGTTTAGAAACCCACACAGGTTTGTAGCAGAAACAAATCAAGAATCATCAGGACCACTTTCTTGATCTAAGAGTCAGAAGCCTTTCCTTTTGAACTATATTCCATGGGGCTTCACCTTCTGAAGCTACCGAAGGTTTTACAAGTGCATGGCTGTCAGTCTGACTGAGAGTTTCCACCACCACGTCTGTGAACTGCTTCTTAGATTGCTTTTTGACTTATTTTTCACATGCTTCCCCACATCCCGACACTGGCTTTAGGTTAATGCTTGAGGCAGATGAGCCCCATGTGGATAATTCCTTTCCTTGGGTGGGTTGAAAGTCATTGTTGAACTGGTGAGCTCAGGTTCATGAAGCCTCTCATATCCACTCTCCTGTATGCTCCGCCTGAGCAATCGATTTCATACTTTAAAGTGTACATGGAGATTCATTCACAAGGCAGGTCATCTTTTTAGTTTGAATTTATTTTTCTGATGTGGAGGGAATCATTATCATTTTAAGCTCTGAAATCTGTCTTTGATTATATTTTCTGTTTATTATTTTCATCAGGGAACAAACTTTTGGAAAAAAGAGGGTATCTTGAAAAACTAGAATTATGAGGGCCAGTCCAAGAGGCTTATAGTGCACATCTTAATATATACATCCATGGAAACAGGGTGACAACAGAAGCCATCTCTCTTCTCTTTCATCCCTTTGAGGGCTATCCTGAGAGGGAGACACACGGAGAGTATACTAAACCTGTAGAGATGGTAATAACATAGCCTCCAGCAATTAAAGCCAGATCTGATGGTAGCCATTCTTCAAGTGAAGTCTACCCATGTTTCTCTCTTTCTTTCCACCTAGGTTGAGTTCCAGTGCCTAAAACTGCAAGTGACTGATGATGCTAACTTCCCTCTATGTCCTTTTCTTTACTTCCTCCCATCTGATTCCTTGGGACCACCTCCAAATAATCACATGACCGCCATCCCCACCTCATGTTTGCTAATGTGTTCTCTAGGTTGAGGTCCACATTCTGTAGTTGGTTGGTGTCCAGTTGCCAAGCATAATACCCTCCACTGAACATAGGGACATTCTACTGAGATGCATTCCCAGAGTCTAATGACTCCTTATTTAAGACAGATGCATAAAAAAAAGTTCTCCTCTTGAGTCATAGGACGTGATTCAATTTAGCGGGAAGATGGAGTAACAGGATTTGTCGCCGATGATGAGCTTTGCTTCCCCTGGGTCTATACAGTTTCTAGAACCCCATCAATCAATCATGGAGCAGCAAGAATCTTCCCCAGGCACATTCCCAAGCTGGCAAGCACATTAGCATGAACGCAGTGCATAAGTTGCTTCTGCTGTGCCTCAAAATTGGTGGTTTTCTGTCACTCATGCGTACTTAAATTAATTCACATGCTTTCTCAGTTAGGTAAATCTAATCTACCAGTTCAATGCAATACCAAAAAATTTAATTGTGGTGTCTAACTTATGGGTGTTTTTTCTATTAGTGTTTGACTGGAGACAACATGGCAACAGTGAATGGGAGCCCTGGCTCAGTGGTTTCTATCAGAGCTGTGTGTATCATCATCACTAAAGAAACACAGGTCCACAAATGCTTGAGGCTCCAATCCTGGACGAGCTAGCCAGTATGATGGTGGTGGAATGGACATGGGGTACTGTCCTTCACACTAACCATATCTCCAAGTTCACCAGAGTTAAGTTGGCTCCCACCAGGCACTGGAAACCATCACAATGGCAGAAATGCATATACCTGAGGGAATCACCTTATCAGCAGGTCCCTCTTGAACTGCACAGATCCCTCATGATTCTCTGCAGGTCTATCAGCTTTTATTACTGCCTGCTCTCTTTGCCAGTGTTCTAGATTGTTGGCTGGGTGGTGATGCCTTTGACATCACTGTCATTTCTCAGGTCTCTAGTGTTCTGGGTTAAATGTTAATCAGACATCATCCTAGTGAAGAACAGATTTCTTTACCTTTTAGTTTTTGCTTCAACCCCACCAGGGTACACCAAGGAAAGTAAAGATGAAAATATCAAGAGAGAAGGAGGAGCTGGATGCTTCTTCTTGCTTTGCCATTTGAATTATTGGCAGGTCGGATTTCAACACAGAAAAGTTTCTGATCTCTCTCTCTCTCTCTCTCTCTCTCTCTCTCTCTCTCTCTCTGTCTCTCTCTCTCTCTCTTTCTCCTCTCTCATGTTCTCTGGACCAGTTTCCCATCTCTGAAAGACAAGTATCTCAAAATTCTAAGCAAGCTCCATGTGGATTATCGAGAGCGTAGAGGTAGGAGGGGGAAATATAGGACATCAAGGACCCCTTCCTTAATCCTATGCTTGCTTAGAGCAGCTTCCTTTACCTGCTGAAGAGGTAGGGATGACAGGCGGTGTGGACTCAGTAGGTCAAGGGTCCTCTCCTGCCACTCATCCAGAGATGCTGAGACAAGTGTGTCTAACCAACAGCTACAGTGCTCATCAGGGACCATGATCCTGTCTATGTGCTTTAGGAGGATCCTGCAGCTGACACATGTAGGTGGCGAGGAGCACCAGTGGGTGGCAGGCACCAGAGGGTGGTTAGTTCAGAGCTTGTGATGAAAGATATATTTAAAAAAAAAACCTGTGAAAACAATAAGGACATTCTCTGCATAGACATTTATATTGTGGAACTATTTTCTTTCTCCATGCCTCTTCTTCACTGTTCTCACTTCCTTCCTGCCTTAAATAGTCATGAATGTCACTGTATATCCTATTTTCTTGATAAACAAAACGTTGTAAAGGAAAACATACTAAACATCCTTGATAATAACAACCCAGCTGAAGAAAATCTTCCTTGATTGATCTATAAATGCTCCTAATTAAGAACTGCAACTATGCGTACAGATTGCAAAAATGTCGGGTTATTTCAGCAGATGACTCAGGCTGTCGATTTTTATTTCTGGCTGACAGTTCATTAAAAATCATAGATAACAGATTGCCTCGATTTGAATCTTCTGAAATATTACGCATTTGTTATACTTCTTAAGCTCCAAGACATCTTTTCCTTTAATTTTCCACACCCATAGGTGAAAGAGCCTATTGGATACTTGCAGAAAAGCACAATATCATCATGGTTTGCCTCCCACTAAAGGTAACAGAAGCAAATGACGCAGCTACACTTCTCAACCTAAAGATCTCCGTCACTGGAAAGCAGAAACAGAAGGCACATATATTTTTTACAGAATCCCTTTATGTAGACTATTCTATCGTCAACAGCAATAGTGTAAATAGCAGGTTTGTAGTTATTTTATCAGATGTTGTCAAGACAACACTAGCTGTTTCTATGGTTTTTCTCCGGAATAAACATGCTCCCAATCAAGAACACCGAATGTAGTAGAACAAAGGCAAGAAGTACCTTCGCCACTCATCTTTCTTCTCTAAGGGACACACTCCAAGCTGCCACCATCTTCCCAACTGTTGGCCACCCCAAACATCAGGGAAAAGCTGGTCACCCCAGACATTGGGGAAAGGCTGCTGATAATATATACCAAGACAAACTTGGAAAATAGAGTTGTTTCACCAAAACCCTTCTATGCCATCCTAGTACCTTACAGGTCATCTCCATTCTTGCTTCTGCTTATGATTTTGAAGGTACAGTCATGAAGATTAAGTGAAGAGAAATGGGTGAGAATGGTATGATGTATAGACGTCATGAGGGGAGAAAAAAATAAGCACAAGACCTTTTAGGAATGCGTGACTGCTTGTGGAGCTAACTGCAGGAGGGTCCAATTGGATAAGGAATCTTCCCCTATTATTATTTGTCATGTGCAATCAGTCCTACCAGAATCTAAACCTTACGCTGGAGCTTCTGAATTTCTCCATCCTTCCCAGTTAGGCTTTGCATTTCAGACTAGGGGGACTGGGAGGATGGCATACAGAGGAAAAGGAAGACATAATCTTGTCCAGCTAGTTATGCAGATGGAGGAGTTAGAAAATTTGGAGATCTTTATTGTGAGAGAATAAATTGAATTAAATGTTAACTCCTAGAAGAAAAGAATGGTGTACAAGTCTAGACATCTATATTAATTCGTCTTAGGCCACTGTCAGCCCTGTTCTTTATCCAGTACCTTTTAAAGGTCCTCAGAAGAGTACACTAAGACTGCTTAGATGAGACTAGTAAAATGAATCTAGCTAGCCACAATGACAATTTCCAGCTAGCATGATCATGAATCGTTCCTTTCTCTAAGGACCACCTTAATGTCTCTGTGAGAACCTCCAATGCACACCACTGTTCATCTATCCTTTGGAAATAAAAGCCGTTTGCTTGTCATGTGTGTGCCAAGGAATAGATTGAACTGATAAAGAAATTACAAGATGAATAAGTGCAATTTACTTGTCAAATGGAAATGGTTCCCTGTTTTGTTGAGCCTCTCCTTGCAGGAAAGCTGTGGTGTTAGAACTTTGCAGGGGGACAAGGCTGGGGCCAGTCTGAAGGTAGTTTGAGGGCTGGCAGAGCCCAACAATTATAGTGGACTAGGAATCTTCTACCCAGCCAAAGAAGAAAACAAGAGAGAAATCTTTCCCTCTACTCTCCACTTTAATGACAGTTGTAACTATATGACTGCAGTGAAAGGAGCTACAAGGGGAAGTAAAACCAACTTAGCCTGGAACATCAGTAGACTGGGCCATCCCACATCAATCAAAACTATTAAGAAAATATTCCACAAAAACACATGCCCACAGGCCAATATATTGGAAGCAATGCCTCTGGTGTTCTCTCTTCCCAGGAGTCTCTAGCTTTCGTTAAGTTGACAAAAACTAACCAGCACATATAACAAATAATAGGAGAGAATAACAATAACTTTAAGAATAAATCAACAAAAATGAGCAATAGCATGAAGTAGAGTTTCCATGGTTACATGTGACAATTAAATGTACTAATTCAGAAGTTACAATTGAGCATCCCATGTAGCTGTCCCCTAAAATGTCTTGCTGAGTCCCAGCACTTTGGTTGTTTGAGGTAGGGCCTGAGAATGTGCATTTGAGAAACTTTCTGGCCATGATGATATGGGGGCTGCTGGTCCTGCAATCAAACTTAAAGCATGATGTGGAGGATTGAAAGAAAGTAATCGATACACTTTAACTGTCTTTAATGACAGGCAGTAAACACTCATGAGAAAAGAAAAAGGACCACCAATTAACCACAGCAAAGTCCCAAAGAAATTGAAAAGCATAGGGATGAGTTGAAATTAACATTACATCCCAAGTACTATAAAGGTGGTAATTGACAGACCCTGTCTTTTGGAAATGTGGCATATAATGAGAGGTAGAGTTTGACTAACTTGTTTTCAGAATATTTTTAGCCTGAAACATCTCCATAAGTAGATAGAATATAAATAAATAATCCAACCGAAGAAATTACAGTAAATCTGAGCATATCCATGAACAGTGTGTGATAGACAGTATTATTTTCAAGAACTAGATGCAGGGAGAAAAGATTTACTTAATTTGTATCTTTTATTGTCAGTGTGCACGTACCGTGAGTGGGAGTGCAGAAACAGGCATGCGATGGCACAACCAACAATCAAGGCAAGTTTAGGAAGTCAGTTCTTTCCTTCCAGTGTGCTAGGCAAGAATCAGACTTGTGTGGCAAAGGTTTCTACTTGCTAAGCATCTTTGAGGGCCCGAGACTTACTTTTTTACCCTGACCTTTCCATACTTTCTGCATTCTCTATCAATGCACACATACTGTTTTCTTTATGAAATTGTGCCAATGGCTATTTTCTGATAGTTAAAAAAATATAGTTACTTACAATTTTTGTTGTTTTTCTTTCAATTGTTTAGTTAAAAAATATCGTTACTTATTATTTTTGTTGTTTTTCTTTCAATTGTTTCTCATCAGATTTGACTTTCATTAGTAACATTTATTTATTCACTTAGGTAGGAAGGAAGGAAGGAAGGAAGGAAGGAAGAAAGAGAGAGAGAGAAAGAAAGAAGGAAGGAAGAAAGAAAAGGAGAGTATATTTGTTTCTCATAAGTCAACCTTGGAGAAAAACAAAACATCATACAAGTAATTCTATATTCCTAATTCATGTGATATAATTCTACACTGGGTCTAGTTGGAGCCTGAGACACATCTGGCTTCTGCACTCATTATCAGATGCAGCCAGGCGATCTCCCTCTCCAGCAGGCTGTGAAATGCATGTTGCTGAGTCATTGAATTGGCTGAGTGAGTCTTTTGATGAATATTCTTTCCAAACAGCTGGCTAAGGCAGCTTTCCAGTTGAGTATAACATTTCAAAATGTTAACAGTTTCTGTTGTGTAACTAAGTCAATTAAATTTATAAAGCATGGAGCTCACAGTTCTAGATGCTAGGAAGTCCAAGTGGCAACCTCTAGTGAGAGCCTTTGTGCTTTATCATAACAGGGCAGGAGATACTGGTCTTTCCTCCTCCCTCTAAAGCCACTGATGTCATCATGGGACTCATCGTCCTGACTTCATCTAATCCTAATTACCTCCAAATACCAGAAACCTATTACTCTGTGGTTACTGTTTAACTCAGTCCGCTCTTCACAGTTGATCCAGCACAGCCACCCCTCCCTGAGCCACAAGTCCTCTGTGCTCTACCCCAGATCACACCAGTTCTGGGCACATCACTACCTGGAACCCCATCAGTTCAGAGATCTCTAGAAATATGTCCATGAAATTATGTCTGTAGAGTTGGTATTTACTGTGTGCTTGTCTGTTAGAGCTTGGACTTGAGAGTGGGAGTTTACCATAACATGCAACATGATATTCCATAGCTTTTTTAGGTAAAATTTTTATTTCAACTTAAAGTATAAATAAAATTACATATAAAAGGTATTTGATAGGCAAAGTAATCTTTTCTTTTATTGTTTCAGTTGATCAGATTAGAAGGAACAGCCATTCAGAGTCTGCCCCACATGTTGCCCATATATATACAGCCACCAAAACTAGATAAGATTGGTGAAGCTAGGAAGTGCATGCTGACAGGAGCCGGATATAGATCTCTCCTGAGAGGCATAGCCAAAGCATGTCAAATACAGAGGCAAATGCTAGCAGCAAACCATTGAACTGAGAATGGGGTTCCTAATGGAGGAATTAGAGAAAGGATTGAAGGAGCCGAAGGGGCTTACAACCCCATAAGAACAACAGTGCCAACCAACCAGAGCTCCCAGGGACTAAACCACTACCCAAAGACCATACATGGGCTGACCCATGGCTCCAGCTTCATATGTAGCAGAGGATGGCCTTGTTGGGCACCAATGGGAGGAAAAGCCCTTGGTCCTGCCAAGGTTGGATCCCCCAGTGTAGGGTTGTGTCGGGTGGGAGTAAAAGGGGGTGGATGGGGAGGGTAACACCTTTATAGAAGAAAGGAAGGGGGATGGGTTAGGGGGCTTATGTCCAGAAAACTGGGAAAGGGAATAACATTTGAAATGTAAATAAAAAGTATCCAATAAAAAAAAAAGAAATTTCTCTCACCTCAAAAATAATTATCTTATTATTTCAACATTTTTAATTGGTTATTTTGTTTATTTACATTTCAAATATTTATCCCCCTTCCTAGTTTCCCCTCTGAAAATCTCCCATTGCATCCCCCTCCTCCTGTCTCCACAAGGGTGCTCACCCACCCACCCACCCACTCCTGCCCCACTGCACTATCATTCCCCTAAGCCGGGGCATCAGAGGTCTTCACAGGACCCAGGGTTTCCCTTCCCATTGTTGCCAGACAAGGCCATCCTCTGCTACATATGCAGCTGGAGCCATGAGTTGCTCCATGTGTACTCTCTGGTTGGTGGTTTAGTCCTGGGAACTCTGGGATGTCTGGTTGGTTGATACTATTGTTCTTTCTATGGGGTTGCAAACTCCTTCAGCTACTTCAGTCCTTTCTCTAATTCCCCCATTGAGGTTCCCATACTGGTCCAATGGTTGGCTGCAAGCATCCACAACTGTATTGGTAAGACTCTGACAGAGCCTCTAAGGAAGCATCCATATCAGGCTCTTGTCAGCAAGCACTTCTTGGCATCAGCAAGTGTCTGTGTTTGGTGACTGCATGTAGGATGGATCCCCAGTTGGGGCAGTCTCTAAATGACTTTTCCTTCAATTTCTGTTCCATTCTTTGTCCTTGTATTTCCTTTAGACAGGAGCAATTGGGGGTTAAAATTTTGTGAAGGGTGGGTGGCCCCATTCCTCAACTGGGAGCCATATCTAACCTCTGGGTATGGTCTCTACAGGTTCTCTCTCCCCTTCGTTGAGTATTGCAGGTAATGTCATCCCCATTGGGTCCTGGGAGTTTTTCTGGCATCTAGGACTTTCTGTTGCCTACCCCCAGTTCCCCATTCCCTATTGCTACACACCTCTGTTCAATTTCCTGACCCTTTGTACATCTCACCCGACTCCTCCCACACCTAATCCTGCCCATTGTTTTTCTTTTCCCCTTCTCTCTTCCTTTCAAGTCTCTCCCACTCTCTCTTTTGTTCCCCCTTCTAAGGAGGACTGAGGCACCCACACTTTGGTCTTCCTTCTTCTTGAGTTTCACATGGTCTGTGATTTGTATCTTGGGCATTCCGAGCTTTTGGGCTAATATCCACTAATCACTGAGTATATACCATGTGTTGTTTGTGAGCTGTGTTATCCAACTCAGGATGATAGTTTCTAGTTCCATCCATTTGCCTGAGAATTTCATGAAGTCATTGTATGCAATGGCTGAGTAGTACTCCATTGTGTAAATGTACCACATTTTCTGTATTCATTCTTCTGTTGAGGGACATCTGGGTTGTTTTCAGCTTCTGGCTATTATAAATAAGGCTACTATGAACATAGTGGAACATGTGTCCTTATTTTATTTTGGGGCATCTTTTGGGTATATGCCCAGGAGTGGTATAGCTGGGTCCTCAAGTAGTACTATGTCCAATTTTCTAAGGAACCAACAGACTGATTTTCAGAGTGGTCATATCAAACCCCACCAACACTGGAGGAGTGTTCCTCTTTCTCCACATCCTCTCCAGCATCTGCTATCATTTGAGGTTTTTATCTTAGCCTTTCTGAATGGTGTGAGGTAGAATCTAAGGGTTGTTTTGATTTGCATTTCCCTGATGACTAAGGATGTTGGACATTTCCTTCAGTGCTTCTCAGCCATTCCACATTCCTCAGTTGAGAATTCTCTGTTTATCTCTGTACCCCATTTTTAATAAGCTTGTTTTGGTTCTCTGGAGTCTAATTTCTTGAGTTCTTTGTATATTTTGGATATTAGCCCTCTATCAGATGTAGGGTTAGTAAAGATTTTTTCCCAATATGTTGATCAATGTTTTGTTCTATTGTTCTATTTGCTTTACAAAAGTTTTGCAATTTTACGAGGTCCCATTTGTTGACTCTTGATCATAAAGCATAAGCCATTGGTGTTCTGTTCAGGAAGTTTTCCCCTGTGCCCAAGTATTTGAGACTCTTTCCCACTTTCTCTTCTATTAGCTTCAGTGTATATGGTTTTGTGTGAAGGTCCTTGATCCACTTGAACTTGAGCTTTGTACAAGGAGATAACAATGGATCAATTGGCATTCTTTTACATGCAGACAGCTAGTTGAACCAGCACCATTTGTTGAAAATGCTGTCCTTTTCCTACTGGATGGTTTTAGCTCCTTTGTCAAAGACCAAGTGACCACAGGTCATTCATTTTTGGGTCTTCAATTCTGTTCCATGGATCTACTTGCCTGTCTTTGTATCAATAACATGCAGCTTTTTAAAAAATCACTATTGCTCTATATAATAGCTTGAGGTCAGGGATAGTGATTCCCTGAGAAGTTCTTTTATTGTTGAGAACAGTTTTCATTATCCTTGTTTTTTTCTTATTCCAAATGAATTTGAGAATTGCTCTTTCTAACTCTATGAAGACTTAAGTTGGAATTTTGAGGGGGATTGCATTGAATCTGTAGATTGCTTTTGGAAGACGGTCATTTTTACTATATTAATCCTGCTAATCCATGAACATGAGAGGTCTTTCCATCTTCTGAGATCTTCTTCAATTTCTTTCTTCAGGAATTTGAAGTTCTTGTCATACAGATCTTTCACTTACTTGGTTAGAGTCACACCAAGATATTTTATATTATTTGTGACTATTGTGAAAGGTGTTATTTCCCTATTTTTTTCCTCAGCCCTTTTATACTTTGAGTCAAGGAAGGCTACTGATTTCTTTGAGTTAATTTTATATCCAGCCATTTTGTTGAAGTTCTTAATCAGCTGTAGGAGCTCTTTGATATAATTTTTTTGGGATTGTTTATGTATATTGTCATATCATCTGCAAATAGTGATATCTTACCTTCCCTCCTCTCAATTTATATCCCTTTGATCTCCTTTTGTTGTCTGATTGCTCTGGCTAGAAGTTTGAGTACTATATTGAATAGGTAGGGAGAGAGTGGGCAGCCTTGTCTTGTCCCTGATTTTAATGGGATTCCTTTTAGTTTTTCTCCATTTAGTTTGGTGTTGGAGGGGTTGGGGATTTAGCTCAGTGGTAGAGCACTTGCCTAGCAAGCGCAAGGCCCTGGGTTCGGTCCCCAGCTCCGAAAAAAAAAAAAAGAAGAAGAAAAAAAAGGGTAGTTTGATGTTGGTTATTGGTTTGCTGTATATTGGCATTGTATAATCAATTAGGACACTAATTCTCTGGGGAAAATGAATTTTTCTTTCTGTACTGATAAATAAAATACCCCCCTTTTTATTGTTTTTTTTGTTTGTTTTGTTTTTTGTTTTGTTTTTTTGTTTTTTTTTCTGTTTTTTTTGTTTGTTTTTTGGGTTTTTTTTTTTTTTTTTTTTGAGAAAGAGTCCCTCAGTGGGACCTAGGGCTTTCCACCAATTAGGCTAAACTAGCTGGTCATCACACTCCAAGAATTCTCTTGTCTCTGTTAGTGCAGTGACGAGATTATGTGTTCACACCATCATGTCTGGTTTTATAGGTGGGGCTGTGCTAGGAACCCCAACTCAGGTCCTCTGTCTTACACAGCAAGCACTTCAAGAAAGACACTTAGACGTCTGAGTTACTTGGGGGAAAGTTTGGCTTTCCTGACAATTTGTCTGAGTTTCTCTTAAAGAAAAATCTAGGTCAATTTTTCCTTTTTCTAGTCTATGAGCTGAGAAGCTAGAGCATGTGTTCATATAAGACACAAATAGATGACTCTTTTTTGATACAATTCTTCTTCATGGATCTTCCCTTTCTTAATTACTGTTGCCTAAATGGAAGGATACAGTTTTGATTTTTTTTTTAAATTTGGATAGTCCACTTCCCCTATTCTTCTGTCATTATTGTTACTAATTTGCTTCTATTCTTTCTGAATGTGTATCACAGAAATTCATAACTATCAAATGCTTTGAATTAATAATCAAGGGAGGAAAGAAAGCAGAACTGGCCACATAGTTGGTTTTTGTTGTTGACAGAGCATAGAAAGGATTTCAAGTCCCTTTCTAAGTTAATATCCATTTAATAAAGAACATTTTTTAAAAAATCCCAAAAATAAAAAAATTACAGGCAAAGAATTGATTAGACAATTCTAACAACAAACAAACAAACAACAAATACTTCAGTACAAATAGCAAAACAAAACAAAACATGAAAAAATGGTCAATACTTTTAGCCACCAGTGAAATGTAAATTAAAAAGTACAAAGGTATTCGATTTCTTCTTCCTCAAAATCTTATTATCAAGAAAATAAACATGTGAAAAAACAAACAAACAAACAAGCAAACAAACAAACAAACAAAAACGACTGGCAAAAGTGTGGGAAAGAGAAACCCTAGATGGCGCTGGGAATATAAAATCATCCCGGATGGAAGTGAGTATGTAGGTTTCTCAAAGAACTACCGATAAAGCCGGGTGTGGTGCCATATGAAAAGTTGAGGCAGGAGGAGAAGAGGTCAAGGCCAGCCTTAGCTACATCACATATTTTAGGCCATCTCAGATAAATGAAATCCTCCATCTAATTAAAGAGATAAATAGTAAATGAAATCCCATATAATCAGGCCATATCATTCCTGTATATATACTGAAAGAACCTAAAAATGCAGCAGGAATATTTGCACATCCATGTTCATCACAGCTGTTATAAATCGATTTCAAATTATCAAATCAGAAATGTAATCATAGATGAGTATGTAAAAATGTGACACATATATATGATACATGTAGACATAGCATATATATGCTCAAGTATGTAAATTAATTGACTAAGAAATGATACCATTTTTCAGGAAAAAAGGTTGGGATTGAGATCATCATGTAAGTGAAATGAAAGACACATATTGCATGTTTCCTCTAATATGTGGAATCTTTTTCTGCTGCAAATGGCAAATATTTAGCCAAAGAAATCTCAATACAGTCTGATGAAAATCAAGTATAGGCTCTTAATTTTCCTGGTGTAATTACTGATTCGAAGTTTCTAAGCTGCATATACAAACACACAGAGAGACACACACATATACACGCACACACGCAAACACATGCACTCATGCACGCACGCACGCACGTGTGAATGGTATTGTGTCATGAGGACCTTCAGTAACAATACAATCACAGCAAGGAGGCAAAGAATGAATTGATTTACAGAGCACAGATTGGCAATCTTTACACTAATTTTTCTTAAAATCCAGCTCAAAACAGACTAGAAAGGAATGTGTAAGCTTATAAACTAAGAAATGTCACTTTGTCTAAACTGATGAAAGCTTGCTCACTAGGAGGTTTACTTCCCGATAAAATTGTGTAATGTTCTGTTTGCTTAGAAATGATCTTCCACATGCTCATAGGGAATGCATTTGCTGCTCTGATTCGAGACTCGCACCCACACAACTTCATACAGAACCTGACAAGAGTCTGACTGGTCTGAGGCCTCATGTGGGTGAAATAGTGTGCCTAAGTCAGTGGCTGTGCCTCATGGAGGTATAGAAGGCAGCCCGTTCACAAGGAAGACTACTTACTGATGGAACTTAGGTGGAGAAGAAAATTTTATGCAACCACAGTCGAAGAGAGTACCACTGTCCTGCTTAGATATTGTCAGACTGACATAAGCTAAGGTTATTTAGGAAGAGACTCTCAATGGGAAAAAATGCCTCCATCGGATTAGCTTGGATTATTTTCTTTGATTAATGATTGATGTGGAAGGGACTAGCCCATTGTAGCCAGTGCCATCCATGCGCAGGTGGTTCATGTATAAGAAAGCAGATTGAGCAAGCCATGGGGAGTAAGTAGCAGTCCTCTAATGTCCATGTTTCAGTTCTGGTCTCTAGGCTCCTGCCTTGGCTTCTCCTGATGATGGACTGTGATTGAGATGTGAAGCCAAACGAAGCCTTTGCTCCTCAAGTTGCCTTGCTTTTTGTCATGGTGCTTTTTGACAGTAATTGAAAGCAAACTGGGACAACTACCAGTAAGCAGTTCAAGCCTGTAAAAGATACAGTATGAGCCTCACTTCACTCCAAATTTCTTTCCTAAGATGATGTTCTTCCTACTGCAAATAAGATGTGTTCAACAAGAACAGGCCCGCGGACATCAAGTCATTGAGAATACTCTATCATTCATTATCATATTTTTTTAATTATCCATGATTAACTTAAGGGTGTTTTTTTAGTTTCTGCATCATATGAGTAATAAATTTAGAATTTTATTATGTGATTTTTCAAAATCATTTCTTAAAATGCTTTCTTCATTCTGTGATGAATTATGATAGTAGGTCGAAAGCATCTTTTCCCCCAAAGCAGCTTTACTTGCTAATTTCTTTCCGAATATAAGGGAAGATTTGGCATACTGGTACTTTCCTTCTATTTTTCCTTTGTATTCATATGTGCAAGTGGCTTCCAGTGTCTTTTCTCTTTTAATCTCTAATAGGATTTATCATCTGCTCATAGTCTGACTAAATGGGAATTTCTGAAGCTGGGCTTTTGTGTATTTAGTTTTTGTTTTGCTGTTTTTATAACATCTCACTGTGTAGATAAGACTGGCCTCAAATCTACAGAGATCTGTCTGTCCTCTGCCTCACATGAGCTGGGATTAAAGGCATGTGCCCCTCTACCTGGCTTCTGAAACAGTTTCTTTCTTTTCTATAGAAAGAAATTATTCCTTGAAAATTAGACACAATATTTCTGTAAAAATCAATCTGGAAAAGAATATGTATTTTTGGCAAGTTCTCCAGCTCCTGATAAGTGACACGATCTACTTGCCCTTTAATATTTTGGGTAAATCTTGGTAACTTATTTCCTTTAATATTTTGTATGAAATTCATAGGCTGCTCCTTTTGAGATGGCCTTCCTGTCTTTGCTTCTGCTGTTTCCTAGTACCCAACACTGAGTCTCTTCAGCTGCAAGCCGTTCTGTATTCAGCCATCTTTTCTGTGAGGCAGAACTTGGTTTTATTTATCTATCCCACTCTTTGCTGATGTATTTTTGTTGTGTTTAGATTAGGCAATGACTTCTTTGATGTTTATAAACTTTCCTCTAACTTCCTCTGGTTCATTTTGTTGTATATGTTTTACATTCTCAAATAACTTTTAGTGAACAGAGTTTTAAACAATTTTCCCTGCTAATAAAAACATTTAATGTTGACCTGGATCTTTCTAACTGTGCTTTTTATTACTATCATTTACTTTATATTAAAACAGCAAAGCATTTGTAATAAATAGTAAAGGTTACATCTATATTCTAAAGTATAGACACTTACACCTTTGATAGGTGATTTAAATCCATACAAATTAATTTCCACTGTCAATGTGAGAGAGTCACCATCTTTTATCTTTTCTAGTTATTCAATTTTGGTTTCCTTCCTTTTTCCTTCCTCCCTCCCTTCCTTCCTTCCTTCCTTCCTTCTTTCTTTCTTTCTTTCTTTCTTTCTTTCTTTCTTTCTTTCTTTTTTCTTTATGACTATACTTTATTCCATTTTTTCAATTTCATTACCTCGGTTTATCCTGTCCCTGTGCATTTGTTAGGGGAAGAGCTCAGTAGGCTATTTATTTTTAGAAGAGTAGGGTGTGTTTAACAAACAGTTATCTTCCTGGATGCCCATCACGGAGCCTGAAAGATGAAGAATACAAAGCAGGGACAAGGCAGTTTTTCTGCACACAGACAGATTTCAGACTAGCTGGGAGAGTACAGGAAAAAAGGTCAGGAGCTACAGGTAATAAGACATGAACAAGGTTTCTGCTAAATGCTCTGGGATTCAGACAAAAATGAATAAACAGCAATTGGTACCCACAGGAGGATGACGGAGCCAAGCAGTAACTATGGTCCTCACAAGAGGATACCAGAGCTGTGTTTGGTGGTGCCACATACTGGGGAGTTCATTTTCATCTTGAACTCCAAAGTGATGCCCTCTACCAAAAGAAAAGGGAGGCTCAAGTGTTCCCAGTGCTATCCGTCCTTGCCTCACTTCCTGTCTTAGAAGAACAGCCTTTGCCTGTAATCGTGGTACATTACTTTAGCAGTGAGATTTTCAAAAACTGTCTTCATTATGTCAAAGTAGTTTTGAGTTTAAGAATGTCTTTATCATGAAAGGATGCTAAATTCTGTATAATGCCTTTTCTGCATAAATTGTCATGGTTTGTAGATTCTTTCTGCTTCATTTTGCTCATATGGTTGTTTCACTGCTTATGATCATACTATACCATCCTTTTAATTTATTGTTTAATTTGTCTGTCTAGTATTTTGTTAAAGAATTGGCTTCTTTTTTTTTTTATTAACTTGAGTATTTCTTATATACATTTCGAATGTTATTCCCTTTCCTGGTTTCCGGGCAAACATCCCCCTCCCCCCTCCCCTTCCTTATGGGTGTTCCCCTCCCAACCCTCCCCCCATTGCCGCCCTCCCCCCATAGACTAGTTCACTGGGGGTTCAGTCTTAGCAGGACCCAGGGCTTCCCCTTCCACTGGTGCTCTTACTAGGATATTCATTGCTACATATGTGGTCAGAGTCCAGGGTCAGTCCATGTATAGTCTTTAGGTAGTGGCTTAGTCCCTGGAAGCTCTGGTTGCTTGGCGTTGTTGTACTTTTGGGGTCTCGAGCCCCTTCAAGCTCTTCCAGTTCTTTCTCTGATTCCTTCAACAGGGGACCTATTCTCAGTTCAGTGGTTTGCTGCTGGCATTCGCCTCTGTATTTGCTGTATTCTGGCTGTGTCTCTCAGGAGCGATCTACATCCGGCTCCTGTCGGTCTGCACTTCTTTGCTTCATCCATCTTGTCTAATTGGGTGGCTGTATATGTATGGGCCACATGTGGGGCAGGCTCTGAATGGGTGTTCCTTCAGTCTCTGTTTTAATCTTTGCCTCTCCCTTCCCTGCCAAGGGTATTCTTTTTCCTCATTTAAAGAAGGAGTGAAGCATTCACATTTTGATCATCCGTCTTGAGTTTCGTTTGTTCTAGGGATCTAGGGTAATTCAAGCATTTGGGCTAATAGCCACTTATCAATGAGTGCATACCATGTATGTCTTTCTGTGATTGGGTTAGCTCACTCAGGATGATATTTTCCAGTTCTAACCATTTGCCTACGAATTTCATAAACTCATTGTTTTTGATAGCTGAGTAATATTCCATTGTGTAGATGTACCACATTTTCTGTATCCATTCCTCTGTTGAAGGGCATCTGGGTTCTTTCCATTTTCTGGCTATTATAAATAAGGCTGCGATGAACATAGTGGAGCACGTGTCTCTTTTATATGTTGAGGCATCTTTTGGGTATATGCCCAAGAGAGGTATAGCTGGATCCTCAGGCAGTTCAATGTCCAATTTTCTGAGGAACCTCCAGACTGATTTCCAGAATGGTTTTACCAGTCTGCAATCCCACCAACAATGGAGGAGTGTTCCTCTTTCTCCACATCCTCGCCAGCATCTGCTGTCACCTGAGTTTTTGATCTTAGCCATTCTCACTGGTGTGAGGTGAAATCTCAGGGTTGTTTTGATTTGCATTTCCCTTATGACTAAAGATGTTGAACATTTCTTTAGGTGTTTCTCAGCCATTCGGCATTCCTCAGCTGTGAATTCTTTGTTTAGCTCTGAACCCCATTTTTTAATAGGGTTATTTGTTTCCCTGCGGTCTAACTTCTTGAGTTCTTTGTATATTTTGGATATAAGGCCTCTATCTGTTGTAGGATTGGTAAAGATCTTTTCCCAATCTGTTGGTTGCCGTTTTGTCCTAACCACAGTGTCCTTTGCCTTACAGAAGCTTTGCAGTTTTATGAGATCCCATTTGTCGATTCTTGATCTTAGAGCATAAGCCATTGGTGTTTTGTTCAGGAAATTTTTTCCAGTGCCTATGTGTTCCAGATGCTTCCCTAGTTTTTCTTCTATTAGTTTGAGTGTGTCTGGTTTGATGTGGAGGTCCTTGATCCACTTGGACTTAAGCTTTGTACAGGGTGATAAGCATGGATCGATCTGCATTCTTCTACATGTTGCCCTCCAGTTGAACCAGCTCCATTTGCTGAAAATGCTATCTTTTTTCCATTGGATGGTTTTGGCTCCTTTGTCAAAAATCAAGTGACCATAGGTGTGTGGGTTCATTTCTGGGTCTTCAATTCTATTCCATTGGTCTATCTGTCTGTCTCTGTACCAATACCATGCAGTTTTTATCACTATTGCTCTGTAATACTGCTTGAGTTCAGGGATAGTGATTCCCCCTGAAGTCCTTTTATTGTTGAGGATAGCTTTAGCTATCCTGGGTTTTTTGTTATTCCAGATGAATTTGCAAATTGTTCTGTCTAACTCTTTGAAGAATTGGATTGGTATTTTGATGGGGATTGCATTGAATCTGTAGATTGCTTTTGGTAAAATGGCCATTTTTACTATATTAATCCTGCCAATCCATGAGCATGGGAGATCTTTCCATCTTCTGAGGTCTTCTTCAATTTCTTTCCTCAGTGTCTTGAAGTTCTTATTGTACAGATCTTTTACTTGCTTGGTTAAAGTCACACCGAGGTACTTTATATTATTTGGGTCTATTATGAAGGGTGTCGTTTCCCTAATTTCTTTCTCGGCTTGCTTCTCTTTTGTATAGAGGAAGGCAACTGATTTATTTGAGTTAATTTTATACCCAGCCACTTTGCTGAAGTTGTTTATCAGCTTTAGTAGTTCTCTGGTGGAACTTTTGGGATCACTTAAATATACTATCATGTCATCTGCAAATAGTGATATTTTGACCTCTTCTTTTCCGATCTGTATCCCCTTGATCTCCTTTTGTTGTCTGATTGCTCTGGCTAGAACTTCAAGAACTATATTGAATAAGTAGGGAGAGAGTGGGCAGCCTTGTCTAGTCCCTGATTTTAGTGGGATTGCTTCAAGTTTCTCTCCATTTAGTGTAATGTTAGCAACTGGTTTGCTGTATATGGCTTTTACTATGTTTAGGTATGGGCCTTGAATTCCTATTCTTTCCAGGACTTTTATCATGAAGGGGTGTTGAATTTTGTGAAATGCTTTCTCAGCATCTAATGAAATGATCATGTGGTTCTGTTCTTTCAGTTTGTTTATATAATGGATCACGTTGATGGTTTTCCGTATATTAAACCATCCCTGCATGCTTGGGATGAAGCCTACTTGATCATGGTGGATGATTGTTTTGATGTGCTCTTGAATTCGGTTTGCCAGAATTTTATTGAGTATTTTTGCGTCGATATTCATAAGGGAAATTGGTCTGAAGTTCTCTTTCTTTGTTGTGTCTTTGTGTGGTTTAGGTATAAGAGTAATTGTGGCTTCGTAGAAGGAATTCGGTAGGGCTCCATCTGTTTCAATTTTGTGGAATAGTTTGGATAATATTGGTATGAGGTCTTCTATGAAGGTTTGATAGAATTCTGCACTAAACCCGTCTGGACCTGGGCTCTTTTTGGTTGGGAGACCTTTAATGACTGCTTCTATTTCCTTAGGAGTTATGGGGTTGTTTAACTGGTTTATCTGTTCCTGATTTAACTTCGGTACCTGGTATCTGTCTAGGAAATTGTCCATTTCCTGAAGATTTTCAAATTTTGTTGAATATAGGTTTTTATAGTAAGATCTGATGATTTTTTGAATTTCCTCTGAATCTGTAGTTATGTCTCCCTTTTCATTTCTGATTTTGTTAATTTGGACGCACTCTCTGTGTCCTCTCGTTAGTCTGGCTAAGGGTTTATCTATCTTGTTGATTTTCTCAAAGAACCAACTTTTGGTTCTGTTGATTCTTTCTATGGTCCTTTTTGTTTCTACTTGGTTGATTTCAGCTCTGAGTTTGATTATTTCCTGCCTTCTACTCCTCCTGGGTGTATTTGCTTCTTTTTGTTCTAGAGCTTTTAGGTGTGCTGTCAAGCTGCTGACATATGCTCTTTCCTGTTTCTTTCTGCAGGCACTCAGCGCTATGAGTTTTCCTCTTAGCACAGCTTTCATTGTGTCCCATAAGTTTGGGTATGTTATATCTTCATTTTCATTAAATTCTAAAAAGTTTTTAATTTCTTTCTTTATTTCTTCCTTGACCAGGTTATCATTGAGTAGAGCATTGTTCAATTTCCACGTATATGTGGGCATTCTTCCCTTACTGTTATTGAAGACCAGTTTTAGGCCGTGGTGGTCCGATAGCACGCATGGGATTATTTCTATCTTTCTGTACCTGTTGAGGCCCGTTTTTTGACCAATTATATGGTCAATTTTGGAGAAAGTACCATGAGGAGCTGAGAAGAAGGTATATCCTTCTGCTTTAGGATAGAATGTTCTATAAATATCCGTTAAGTCCATTTGGCTCATGACTTCTCTTAGTCTGTCGACATCACTTCTTAATTTCTGTTTCCATGATCTGTCCATTGATGAGAGTGGGGTGTTGAAATCTCCCACTATTATTGTGTGAGGTGCAATGTGTGTTTTGAGCTTTAGTAAGGTTTCTTTTACGTATGTAGGTGCCCTTGTATTTGGGGCATAGATATTTAGGATTGAGAGTTCATCTTGGTGGATTTTTCCTTTGATGAATATGAAGTGTCCTTCCTTATCTTTTTTGATGACTCTTAGTTGGAAATTGATTTTATTTGATATTAGAATGGCTACTCCAGCTTGCTTCTTCTGACCATTTGCTTGGAAAGTTTTTTTCCAGCCTTTCACTCTGAGGTAGTGTCTGTCTTTGTCTCTGAGGTGTGTTTCCTGTAGGCAGCAGAATGCAGGGTCCTCGTTGCGTATCCAGTTTGTTAATCTATGTCTTTTTATTGGGGAGTTGAGGCCATTGATATTGAGAGATATTAAGGAATAGTGATTATTGTTTCCCTTTATATTCATATTTGGATGTGAGGTTATGTTTGTGTGCTTTCATTCTCTTTGTTTTGTTGCCAAGACGATTAGTTTCTTGCTTCTTCTAGGGTATAGCTTGCCTCCTTATGTTGGGCTTTACCATTTATTATCCTTTGTAGTGCTGGATTTGTAGAAAGATATTGTGTAAATTTGGTTTTGTCATGGAATATCTTGGTTTCTCCATCAATGTTAATTGAGAGTTTTGCTGGATACAGTAACCTGGGCTGGCATTTGTGTTCTCTTAGGGTCTGTATGACATCAGTCCAGGATCTTCTGGCCTTCATAGTTTCTGGCGAGAAGTCTGGTGTGATTCTTATAGGTCTCCCTTTATATGTTACTTGACCTTTTTCCCTTACTGCTTTTAATATTCTTTCTTTATTTTTGCGTTTGGTGTTTTGACAATTATGTGACGGGAGGTGTTTCTTTTCTGGTCCAATCTATTTGGAGTTCTGTAGGCTTCTTGTATGTCTATGGGTATCTCTTTTTTTAGGTTAGGGAAGTTTTCTTCTATGATTTTGTTGAAGATATTTACTGGTCCTTTGAGCTGGGAGTCTTCACTCTCTTCTATGCCTATTATCCTTAGGTTTGATTTTCTCATTGTGTCCTGGATTTCCTGTATGTTTTGGACCAGTAGCTTTTTCTGCTTTACATTATCTTTGACAGTTGAGTCAATGATTTCTATGGAATCTTCTGCTCCTGAGATTCTCTCTTCCATCTCTTGTATTCTGTTGGTGAAGCTTGTATCCACAGCTCCTTGTCTCTTCTTTTGGTTTTCTATATCCAGGGTTGTTTCCATGTGTTCTTTCTTGATTGCTTCTATTTCCATTTTTAATTCCTTCAACTGTTTGATTGTGTTTTCCTGGAATTCTTTCAGGGATTTTTGTGTCTCCTCTCTATGGGCTTCTACTTGTTTATTTATGTTTTCCTGGAATTCTTTCAGGGATTTTTGCGATTCTTTCAGGCATTTTTGCGATTCCTCTCTGTAGGCTTCTACTTGTTCTCTAAGGGAGTTCTTCATGTCTTTCTTGAAGTCCTCCAGCATCATGATCAAAAATGATTTTGGAACTAGATCTTGCTTTTCTGGTGTGTTTGGATATTCCATGTTTGTTTTGATGGGAGAATTGGGCTCCGATGGTGCCATGTAGTCTTGGTTTCTGTTGCTTGGGTTCCTGCGCTTGCCTCTCGCCATCAGATTATCTCTAGTGTTACTTTGTTCTGCTATTTCTGACAGTGGCTAGACTGTCCTATAAGCCTGTGTGTCAGGAGTGCTGTAGACCTGTTTTCCTCTCTTTCAGTCAGTTATGGGGGCAGAGTGTTCTGCTTTCGGGCGTGTAGTTTTTCCTCTCTACAGGTCTTCAGCTGTTCCTGTGGGCCTGTGTCTTGAGTTCACCAGGCAGCTTTCTTGCAGCAGAAAATTTGGTCTTACCTGTGGTCCTGAGGCTCAAGTTCGCTCGTGGGGTGCTGCCCATGGGCTCTCTGCAGCAGCAGCAACCAGGAAGACCTGTGCCGCCCCTTCCGGGAGCTTCAGTGCACCAGGGTTCCAGATGGTCTTTGGCTTTTTCCTCTGGCGTCCGAGATGTGTGTGCAGGGAGCAGTCTCTTCTGGTTTCCCAGGCTTGTCTGCCTCTCTGAAGGTTTAGCTCTCCCTCCCACGGGATTTGGGTGCAGAGAACTGTTTATCCGGTCTGTTTCTATCAGGGTCCGGCGGTGTCTCAGGCAGGGGTCCTGCCGCTCCTGGGCCCTCCCCCACGGGAGCCCAGAGGCCTTATACAGTTTCCTCTTGGTCCAGGGATGTGGGCAGGGGTGAGCAGTGTTGGTGGTCTCTTCCGCTCTGCAGCCTCAGGAGTGCCCACCTGACCAGGCGGTTGGGTCTCTCTCTCACCGGGTCTGGGAGCAGAGAGCTGCTGCGGGCCGGGATCCGCGGGTGTGGGACTTCCGGTAAACACAGAACGTGCCCGGTCCTAGAGAAATTCTGCTTCCGTGTGTCCCAAGCTCACCAGGCAGCTTTCTTGCAGCAGAAAATTTGGTCTTACCTGTGGTCCCGAGGCTCAGGTTCGCTCGTGGGGTGCTGCCCAGGGGCTCTCTGCAGGGCCAGCAACCAGGAAGACCTCAAGAATTGGCTTCTTATGGACTGACTCTGGACTCTAACCTCATAGGTAGCAATGAATAGCCTAGTAAGAGCACCAGTGGAAGGGGAAGCCCTTGGTCCTGCCAAGACTGAACCCCCAGTGAACGTGATTGTTGGGGGGAGGGTGGTAATGGGGGGAGGATGGGGAGGGGAAGCACATATAGAAGGGGAGGGGGAGGGGCTAGGGGGATGTTGGCCTGGAAACCAGGAAAGGGAATAACATTTGAAATGTAAATAAGAAATACTCAAGTTAATAAAGAAAAAAAAAAGAATTGGCTTCTTTGTGACAGATACTGGTCAATGGATTTTTTTTCCTTCTAATACAGTCAGGTGGCTTTGTCATCACAGTAATTTTGGCCTCGTAAGATAATTGTAGAAGTTACCGTTCCTCTTCAATTTTTGGAAAAGGTTTGCAGAACATTAGTGTCGGTTCTTTAGATGTTTGGGAGAACTCATTAGAGAAACCATCTGCCCATGGCTTTCCTTTGCTATGGGCTTTTGATTACTGAGTCAGTCTCCTCCTTAAAAGTCTATTCAGCTTTCCTTTTTCTCTCTGTTTCTTTTTTGGCAGACTGTGTTTGAAGAACGTATGCTTTAAATAGGCTAAATTAGGGTTCCAGCATTGTTCATCATATGCACGACTCTATGTTCATCATATGCGAGTAAGTTGTAATGTGTCCAATTTACTTACTATTTTTACCTACTGAGTCTGTATTAGTTGATGTTTCATGGCTGGGGTAAAGCAGCATAACCAAGACAACTTATAGAAGAGAGTTTTCTTTGGCTCATGGTTCCTGAAGATTAAGACTATCACTGTAGGGAAGTGAACATATTAGCAAGTTGTAGACATGGGGGTGGAAGAAGCAGGAAGTGGAGAGATCACATTTCAACCATAAACAAGAGGAAGAGGAAGCAAACTGGAAGTAGGTGAAGCTTACTCCAATAGATTACTTCCTGCAGCAAGGGTGTACCTCCCAAAATGCTTGCAAACACACCTTCAACAGGAAGCAACGTATTTAATTAACTGAGCACCTGGTTCGATTCGAACATAACCAAAGGTAGGTGAATTTCGCCTTTGCTTCTGTTGTTGTTGTTGTTGTTTTGTTGTTTTAAAACTCATTTTTTTCTCTATGTTTCTAACCTCTGTTATTTATTATTCTTTCTGCTAAGCTTGGGTTTAATTCTGGTCTTTTCTTTCTGGCTTTTAAACTGTGTATTGATATTCTGTCTCTATTTCTTAAATGTAAGCATTCAGAGCTGTTGATTTACACATTAGTATTGCCTCAGCGGCACCTCACAAGTTTTGTGGATTTTCAAATGTAGTTTCATTCCAATACAATCACAAAAGATACTCTGCATTATTTAGAATTTTCTAACTTGTTACAATTGTTTTATGACCTAACATATGATTCTTCTGGGAGATTTTCTTTTAACATTTGATTTTCAAAATGTGAATTTTTCTATTGTTCAGAAGATTGTATATAGCAATCGCTTTCTGCCACAGTCCCCTGAAATTTCAATCCCCATTGTCAACTGACTGTCCTAAAACATTTCTTCTATACAGTAAGGAACTTTGTACAAGACACCATGGCAAGATAACTTCCATGGCAGTGTGTAATCATTATAATAATTCTAGTGATTCTATAACTTAAATGATTGTTATCAGCCTCATACTGTAATTAATTCATGAATTAGACTTCCTCCTGAACATGCATGTGTAGGAAAATCATATCAACATAGAGTCTGCTATTACTTGTGATTTCAGGCATCCTCTATGGGTCTTGCAACATAGCTTCCATGGATAAAGGGGTGCTGTCTTGTGTTCCCCTTTCTGTCCTTCCTATTTCCTTATTGATCTTTCAGTTGGCCATGGTGACCTCTTCCCTGCTGCTGAGCCACTTCGGCCTTTGAATCTTCAGTGCTTTTTCAGATGCTTAGGACTGTGCATATTACTATATGTTTGTAAGCTGAGGAAAGATAAGAACTCCCAGAGAGAAGAGAGCAAGAGAGCCAGGTAGAAGTGCTCTTTGTCCAGATTGGACCACATAGGAGAGCAGATGGGAGGAGGGTGAAGGAAATGATATGGTGTTTCTCACGTTCAGGTGTGATTTCATTGATTACATGTTATCATGGCTGCTGTGGATTCCTACCTAGAATCTGGAGCTCTCATGAGGGCAATTTTCACCCCTGAGTATTGTCATCTCTTTAGTGGAATGGCTGTCAGAGCTTCCTAAATCATCATTAAATGCCATTATCCAATAATAACCCCCCAGCTGACTTGAAACAGGCTCACCTCCCACTCATGGGGATCCACCTGCCTCTGCCTCCTGAGTGCTGAGGTTGAAGGCTTGTGCTATCATGCTGGGATTGAATAATTCTTTTTAAAATGTATAAAATCTGCATTTCATATGTTGCTCCCATGGGTTTGATTAAAATTTTAGATCTATGCAAAGTTTTAAGTGGAAGATACTTTCCAAGTATAGGTGCAGGCTTATGCTACATAGAATATAACCTACCTTGGCATAGTAATCAAATCTAGTGCCTCAACTAAGTGGAGTCATCAGGATGTATCAAGCAGTGATTTTTTTAGAAATCAAGACTGATTTAAAGGAGCTGTATGACAAGAGTCCACAAGCTAGGCATGATTGCTCAAACAGCACAGAACCAACACTAGGGAGACTGAAGCAGGAAGCTCTGAAGCCATCCTGGACTACAGAATGAAAGCCCATTTGAAAAAAATTAATCAGAAATTTAAAAAACAAAAATACTAAAAAAAAAAAAAAACAACAAACCCACAAACATTAAGTTCATTCTGGTTTCTATACAGAAGGTATAAATTTCTTTCTTCAAATCTTGAGTGAATTTTAATTGTTCTTGATGAGCTGGGCTCAAATCTCATTGTACTCAGTACTCTCCACACTCTTGAGCACTCTAAATTGTCTACTAATTACTGTTTTCTGGAAAACTTGCTTCTAGTAATATCTCAAAGCGTATCAGAAAATCTGGTTCAGAGTCTTATTACACTCTTTTATGGGAAAAGCAAATCTTTGGTAGATTTTTTCTATCTTTCTGCTCTTGTATAGAATGTTTATAGGCAGGCAAACATATTTAGGAGATGGAAGTACAGATATGGTCCAGTTGGACTGCCCAACAAAGGCCAATTTCACTCTCTCCAGTGAATGCGTCAAAGCTTCACCCAAGCTCCTCCCACTTTTGCCATGGGAATTCAGAACACCACACAGGTCTTTCCTTCCCTGCCTGTCTGTATTTCTGCCTGGTGACATGCTGGCTAGGGCATCAGCACTAAGTATAGACTTTTCTGGTTATTTTGTGGGAGTTTACCCAGAAGTTAAGTCTTGAGAAAAAGATTTAGACATAAGAGCTTCTTTGGTTCTGACTCCAGTAAAGTAGGGGACCGGGTCATTGAGTTAGGAAAGAGGTGACAGGAAACAGGGGTGTATACCTGATGCTTTCCCTTGAAGGCCCTCTCTGTCTCCTGGAATCATCTAGAAGGAGTAGGTAGAACCTTCCTAATAGCTGTCCTATGTGGGGTATGAGGAAGTAGTAGTGAATCCTAAGGTTTGACCCTTCTCCGTCTTCCATGTATTAAACACTTGGTTTGGGGTTATTGGAAAGTGGTAGAAAGTTAGGTGATGGGAAAATGTAGAGGACTGGACTCACTAAAGGCATGCCATTGAAGGGGACACTGGGATTCTCGAAGATTCTCCTTGTCTCATTTTTTTTTTTTATTTTTTGATCTCTCTCAAGTTGTGAGCTTGCTCTCTACATGCTCCACCCACCATGAACTACTTCCTGGCCAGAGACTCAAAATCAGTGAAAGCAACAGAATATGGACTGAAATCTTCAACAACTGATAATTCAAAAATAAATCTTTTATTCTTTGTAGTTCATTGTCTTTGGCATTTTTGTTATAGTAATAGAAAACTCACAGTGACTGAGGATTTCTTTGAAGGATATGCTCTTATGGAACGAGCAGTCTCAAGAAACTGGAGATAGACTTCCAAAAAGCATCTCAAACAATCACACTTAGTGTTCCTTACATCTGGTCTGAATGCACACTGGATAGTGAATGTGGGAGGTATGTATGAGGTACCAATCACTTCTACTGTACCTCATCTATACACAGGAAATGATGGTAAGAAGTTGACATTCCTTTGCAAACCTCCAAATCAGTATCTGAGAGGTCTTAACCTCAGAGAATACAATCATTTTGGCAATGAAAGCTGTTCTACTTAGTGACCTTTTCTGGTAGCCAAAGGCATTTACAAGAGAATACATTGTTCATGAAGAAAGATCAATTTTATGCTGACCTTAAGGTGTAGCTTAGCATACAGATGAATCAATCCATTCTCAGAAGCAGTGTCTCAGAACATTAGAAACCTTTTAATGTGACCTGCACTGGCTTGGTAAGGATTCTGACCTTAATGAAGATGGGTACCTTGAGGGAAGCCTTCATATATCAGAGATGAACTTAGTGGACTATTTAAAAGATGACATGAAGGGAGGTGGACACATGAGGGAAGATCTGGGGAGAGTCTGGTGGGGAGATGGGGATGAGGGAGTAAAAATAGATGCAATTACACACACAGGCACAGACCCAGACCCAGACCCAGACCCAGACCCAGACCCAGACCCAGACCCAGACCCAGACCCAGACCCAGAATTGCTCCTGTCTAAAGGAAATACAGGGACAAGGAGTGGAGCAGAGACTGCACCATGCAGGATTCATCCCACATGCACACATCAAACCCAGACAATATTGCTGATGCCAAGAAGTGCTTACTGAAAGGAGCCTGATACATCTGTCTCCTGAGAGGCTCAGCCAGATCCTGACCGATACAGATGTGGATACTAGAAGCAAACCAGTGGACTAATCAGAGAGACCCCCAGTGGAGGAGTTAGGGGAAAGACTAAAGGAGCTGAAGGGGCCTTATCTGGCATCAATGGGAGGGGAGACCCTTGGTCTTGTGAAGGTTTGATGCCCCAGTGTAGAAGAATGCTAGGGCAGTAAGGCAAGAGTGGGTAGTTGGATGGGAGAGCACCCTCATAGAAGCAGGGTAAGAGGGGATGGGATAGGGGGTTTGCAGAGGGGAAACTAGGAAAGGGGATAACATTTGAAATGTAAATAAATAAAATATCCAATTAAAAATAAAAATAAAATAAAAATAGCAAAAAAAACCAGAAAGAAGTCACAATCATTGTTCTCTGTGCCTGAGTAACATTCTTTCATTACTATTGTATTTTATAGGCTAAGACTAAACTGCTTGCCTTGACCACCTGAAGGAGAAAAACATTCAATAACATGAACATTAGGGGGTAGAAAAAAAATCAAGAGCCCAATGAGGTCTTCCTGCCATATGCCCATTTTAAGAGATCTTTAAATACAAATGTATATGTAATAAGAAGAGCTATGTCAACAACACATGCACAAAATTCAGAAAAAGAACAAACTGAGGGATAAGTTATAACAAACAAAAATCGGGGTTATTTATGTAGAACCCAAGCCATATGAAGGTTCCTATTGTGAAAGTTCTGGAAGGTGTGTAATGCAGGAGTCTGGAAAGTACCCTAGAAATATTGTATAGGAGACATTGGAGTGATGTTTGTATTTGAAAATTCAGGCAAGAATGGGCTCATCTAAGAAAAGAGAGATTCAAAGACAAGGAGAAACTTTTGGAAATAATTTAGGAAAATGAAGACCTAATAGATCTACATAAATATCTTATTTACTATGTTATCCATTTCAAAACTAGTATTGTAAGACAGATGTGCCCCCTTCTCCATTCATTTCACAAGTATTTGACAAGTATTAATCTATATATGTTTAGTCTAAAAATGCTCCAAGAACCTTACAAATTCTTGCATTGTGGAACTTCCATTAGAAAAAGGCAAAATAAAGCTAAAATCAGCCCAAGTAAATAAGTGTCAAAGGTTAGAAATTGTTAATGCTATATAGTCTTTAAAGTATACATGAGACTTCATATGCCATAATAAAACCCCTAAAGAACATGAACTAAGAAGGTCATCAGGGTAGACATTGAGGTGGACAGAAAAGAAACAGATATTTAAAACATAAGAAAAGTTTTAACTTAGATATTAGAAACCACTACAAGATATTGTGAGGATAGTAAGGAGGCAGGGGTCTGGAAAAGAGAGAGCTATAATCAGAAAATGCAGATATTTGAAGGGAGAACCATTTTGAGGAGAGTGACACATTATAAAGAGAAGGAATCATTGTGAAAGTAGAGGGCTATAGTGAGGCTAGGGAAGCTATTGTTCGGAGACTAAGCCACTATGCAAAGACGGAGCTTTTGTGGGAAGGGGGAACCACAGTAAAAAGGGGGAGGGGGAGCCATTGTGAAAAAGGGGAGACACTGGGAAGAGGAGAAGAAATTCTGAGGAAGGGGAAGACTGGCTCTGGGAAATAAGTGAGAGTGGGAAGGGAGTGCTGTTGTATAATGGAGTGTCATTATGTTGAGTGAACCACGGGGAGGAAGGAGAACCATCAGGAGAATGAGGAGGGGAGCCATTATGAGAGAGGTAGATTCTATGAGAATTGTTGTACCACTAATGCTTTAGATAAAGAAGTGTGTCAATCTTAGAGCTGAAAGTTCAAATTGAATTCCTAATGGGGAGGAGATACAGTAAAGAGAGACGTTAGACCTCCGTTTGGCTGTCAGACCGTCCCTTCCTTTTAGTATGACTTGCAGAATTAATGCAACTAATAGGTATACAAGAATGCTCACATCCAACCATCAGACTGATCACGGGGACCCCAGTGGAAGAGTTAGGGGAAGGACTGAAGGAGCTGAAGGGGATTGCAACCCCATAGGAAGAACAACAATATCAACTACCCGAACCCACCCCCTTCCCCCAAGAGCTCCCATGGGGTAAACCACCAACCAAAGAATACCCACGGAGAGACCCATGGCTCCAGCTGCATATGTAGCAGACGATGGCCTTATCTGGCATCAATGGGAGGGGAGGCTTTTGGTCCTGTGGAGGCCTGATGTCCCAGCTTAGGAGTATGATAGGGTGGCAGGGTGGGAGTGGGTGGTGAAGCACCCTCGTGAAGTCAGGGGGAGGGAGATGGAATGGAGTGTTTTCAGATGGGAAACCAGGAAGGGGGATAAAATTTGAAATGTAAATAGAATTAAAAAATAAACAACAACAACAATAATAATAGTAATAATAATAAAGAATTTGAGCTTAAAGCTGATTTCCACAGTGAAGATTAGAGAACTCTTTGACCTACTTTTGAAAAGCCTCTAGACTTTTACAGAAATAAAATAGGAATCTTCAAGACAGACTGTTCCTATTTTCCTTGTGAGACTCTGAATAAAAACTGCCCGTGTAACAGAGAACAAACAGAATGAAGACAAGCAGGGATACAAGTTTTCTTTCTATCTCACGTGTAAAGTTATATATCTTCTAACCTTTGCACCAAGGCTTCCTATAACATGTAAGATAAACACAGGAACCCTGGAGAGGGGCTTCAACTCCATTTTCTCCCTGCACTCCTCACTGTCCTTCCATTTGGCTAAGCTGTAAATAAAACATTTACTAATTTCTATGTCCTAATTTCTTGGATAGGGAAATTGATTAGGTGGGTTTGTAGAACCATATGCTTGGAAATGATTTGATTTATGTTATTCCAGATAAATTTTGCTCCTGCTTGAAAACAGGCAAGAGGGTTGAGGTGTAAGCAGGGTGATTCCTTAGAGGACATTGAAGAAGAAAAGCTCTAGACAAGTTGGTTGCATTACATGGTGGGATCGCACACCAACTTTGAATTCAGAGCCATTGAAAAGATGGAGAGGAAAGATAAATTGTTTCCTATCACAACAGAACTGATGTAAAACATAACAATAAAAACAGCCTCACTTCCAAGAGAGTAAGAGTTTACTCTGGAACCAAACATATATGACCTGGGAACACTGATGATCTAGGGTCCTTCAAATATTATATTCTAGCATCTCATGGAATTTTTATAGTTATATACCAAAAGTCACAAATGAAGACACTTTTCAAATACATTGGTGGGAATATTAGGTAGGCAGGTCACAGAAAACCAGGGACATCTCTGCTCTAGGCCTCAGATATTATCTGAGGACATTATTAGCTTTGAGATTGGTGAAAGCCAGGGATCTGTTAATACATTTCAAAAGGGCTTACCTGATAATCACAAAGATGTTGAACCAAACATGAAGGGGATATATGAAAGGCTGTTAAGGCAGGGAGGGACTAAAGACAACCCAAGATAATGAAGCTCTGGATTTGAATATTCAATCTCTTCACAACCACAGAAATTCTAATCAATATTCTAACAGAACCTTTAATACACCTGCCACTTTTTCTATTTTTTGAGAACTTCAGTTGGCCAAGCATTAGATCATATGCACACTCAAATCAAATATTATTTTATATCCTACGTGACTAAGGAGTCTTATTCCCAGAATCTATTAAAGACATGGCTGCGTAGATAGAAAAGTAGTCTTCATGAATCAAAAGTGGTTGGTAGTCACGAGGAATAAATCCTTGGATGACAGCAAATTTAGCAGCCACTAACAGCTAGATCTGATCTAATCTCTCTCTCTCTCTCTCTCTCTCTCTCTCTCTCTCTCTCTCTCTCTCTTTCTCTGTCTCTCTCCCTCCTCTCCCTCCCTCTCTCTCTGCCACTGTGTCTGACATAATATTATAGCATGTGATGGAATACTATGTTTATAACTTGAATTATTAAAAAATGTAGTAGAGGTGAAAGAAGTAAAAAAATCCTTTGGATATTTTAATGCCATTGCTATAAGTTAATGGGAAGCAGCTGGTTCTAATTTTAAAAATGATTCATCAATTATATTTAATAGTATCGTGTGACTAAAATTTTTATTGTTCAATTATTTTGGTATTACATCAGAATCCAATTTGGGGAAGTATATGAATAGTCATATTACAGAAGAAATCAATATAATTTCTTTGAAATAAAATTGTACTTTCTGTATATACCAAATATCACTAATAAAAGAGGCGTTGATAATAAGCGACCAGGCTGTGACATCCTTTGTCCATTTTTATAGGATTTCCAATTCTATTATTATGAGGAGATAATGGATGCTTTTCAAAAGAGGGTAGACCTTGAAGTTAGAAGAAACAATGAAGTGCTTTTAGCTAAGGAAATATACTATTTTAGTCAATTTTGACAATCAATGTCATTTGATCATGTAACCATCAATCTAGAAAATTGAAGATTGTAGTACAATGAAAACTTTGTACTGTAGGCCAAATTTTGCAAATAGATTTAAATATTGCCCACTAAGTAAGTTCTGCAATTACCATGTAATTGGGCAGGAATTTTCCAAGAAAGGATAATTAATTTTATAGAATTTTTCCTACAGCCAAAGCAATGTCTGGCAAATGAAAACTTTATCCCAATAGGAAAACAAATCAATCCACACACTTAGCATTTGGATAAAATCTAGTCACCAGGTTTTAAGTAATGGGCAAAGAGACACCTTGGTATTCTTATCTAAATCAGGGGCAAAACAGATGGCAAGTCCTAACTTGATGCCTGGCTTGATGGTCAAAGCTGTCTTATCCCTAGGACTCATACAAATCAAACTGAATGGAATCAAATCAAATCCAGGCAGTGCAGTGAGGGAGGAGGAAGACAGAGACCTACGGACACCATGCCTCTCTCCTGTGCATAGCCCAGATGGGCCATAGGCACATGCTTACTGTCAAGTCATACAACACAGCTTGGACAGAGAATAGCTATCACCCAGGGGCCTGTCAGCTCCATAGCCAGCCTGCAGCAGGAGCCACCACAATGTACCAATCTGTGGTAGACAGATAAGAGAAAAGAGAAGTAGAGCTGTGTGAACATTACAAAGAATGGAACAAGAAACTCAAGGGTGAAGAGGAGTAGCCTGGTGTGAGTGGCCATCCTTGCCACCTGGGGCCATGGTGAGGTCCCAGCCTAGTCTGGCACTGAAGCCATATCTTGGTCTGAGGCTACATAGAGAGTGCCAGGGGTCAGTGTTGATGTTTGTGACTCATATCACCACAGGAAAACATGGAGACATCCCTGGTCAGCCAGTCACTGGGGACCAGGTGGATGTCCAGAGGCTGTGCCAAACTGTCCCTGATCCTCACTGGATGCAGCTCTCTGGAGAACTAGCTCCATTTCTCACCGGCAGAGCACTGGGGTAAGTACCTCACCCTGGCAGCACAGTGAACCTGGCCCTGGTGGCAAGTGTGTGGTTGAGCCAGCCATGAGGGCATGGGTGTGGAAGACCTGACCTTGTCACTCATTTGTCTTAGGGTAGCTTGAGAGCCTGGGCACAGAGGTATTGCCCCACCCTTTGCCAGCTTCCGCAGTTGAGAAAACTGCCCACAGGATCATGAACGCAGGAGAGCTATCCCGGCCCCTTACCAGCTATAGCACTTGGGAGAACAAGACAGCCCAGAAGAGATGACCTTGGTGGTGCAGGCACAGGTAAGCAGGGCAGAGAGTGAGAGTATGGGAGATCTGACCTTACCACACGTCTTCTGTGAGGTGGGTTGGATGCAGAGGTGATGGCTGTAGGGTTGTGGGTCCAGGGTCTACTCTGCCATGGAGCATGGCCTCTTAGGGGTGGGTGTGCGCTGTTGAAGAAGAGCAGTCTGAGACTTGCAAAACCCAGGGGTCTCTGGGCCTGTGACAAGGCTGGGGCCAAAGGCTTCTCAGACTCTTAAACATCCAGGCGCTACTGGGAGTCGTGGAAGAGCTGAGAACAGAGTGGGGGTCCTCGGGCTGGGTCTAGCCTTGGAGTTGGGGGGGGGGGAGTTCCAGCTAGTCCCACAGTGACTGTTGTTCTTAGCTTGATGGGCAGCAGGATTGGCAGCAGTATTTGCAAAGAGGCCTTCTATGGGAGATTAGACAGGGACTCTGTAGGCCTTGTCCATGTTCCCCACGGCTGATCCCAATGAAAAGAAGACAGTCTGTAGCTTCAAACCATTTATTGTCATGGTGGAAAGTGGATAGTGAAACCATTTCCCACTTCTCAGGGTGGGCCTGAAATTCAATGCCTTTTGCAGGAAGGAAGGTCTGGGAAGAGAATTTTATTGGCAATGCCCTCCAGGCCTCTGGCTATGTATCTCATTAGCATGGAGATCTCTGTCTTGAGCCTACTCTTCTTATTGTCTTGGTCTGAGGTGTTAGGGATGCCTCATCTACATGTGGAAGAGCTTGGGGCATTGCCTTTATGTGACTGATGGCCACAAAACTCTGGGGTGGGGGGACTGCAGCTATGTGACAGGAGCCTGGTACTGGGGAGGATGTGAAGCCCTACAGTGCCTTCAGTGTCCTCAAGGCTTCAAAACCTTTAACTCAACTGAGAACCAGGCTACCTCTCACAGTCCACTGCCCTACAATGTTCCCCCTCTTGCCACCCATGGTAGTCTGAGAGATGGTCTTGTTCCTTCTTTGTAGCACTCCAGAGAGCTTTCCCTGCACATCGCCTGGGCAACACAAAAATAAAACTGGTTCTGATGGCTAAGGTACCGGTTAGCCAGTCTCAAGGGTGTGAGAGCCGTCCCAGTCCCAGGCAGGATGCAGCACTTGGGAGAGTGGGCCCAGCACATTGACCAGGAAACAGGGGAGGTTTGAGTTCAGGTGAGCTGTCCAGATAGCAGGAGAGCAGGAAAGCTAACTCAGCCTCCTGCCAATGGCAGCATTGGGTGACCTAGATGCATCAGTGCTTGAGAGCTCACCCTGGTGGTGTGGATGTGGGAGAGCTGGCATGCTGACCATCTCAGCTACCACGCAGACCCAGAACCAGAGCTCTGAGATGGCCCACTCCAAAATCTATGTCATCTGGAAATAGTTGGGATGCATGAAAGGGCCAGTACTGCTGATCCAAAGCTGAAGAGTTGCCATGACACAGAGCAACAACAGGATAACTGAGAGAAAAGTCCTAGTGAGAATACAATATTGATGGTGTCACAGTAACCAGAGATCTTAAGCCAGATGAATAACTTATTGCAGTGAACATTATATAAATCAAGAAGTAAGGGCAGGAGGATATACTGTGGGACACACCGTAACATACCACAGCTCCTTCCACAATGAGATATTTTCTAGGCATGAGTGTGTGTGTGTGTGTGTGTGTGTGTGTGTGTGTGTGTGTGTGTGTGTGTGTGTGTTTTATTTTAGGGAGAAAGGCAGCTATGAGGGCGTGGGGAGATGATCAGGACTGAGCTGCATGAAGTAGAGCTTACAAAGGATCAATAAAATGCTAAGAAGCAAATATATAGAAGTAAAGTGACCACAGATATAGTTGTTTATTTTCCACAATTCTAGGAGTAGACTGAACTTTTGTCTTAACTTGTTTTAGGCACAAAAGGCACATTAATGTTACCTGAAAATAACTCTCAAAAGCATGTGTGCCACAGCTACATTAAATCAGAATGTACAGGTAGGAAGTGTCTTTGTTGCACCTTGGAGGCATAAGGAAGACTTGGTGACAGCAAAGATAGAGACATGATGCTTTTTACATACATGTGGGCTGTTAGCTTCCCTGTTTAAAGAACTAATTGGCAGAGAGAAAGATGCTTCTGCAAATGGAAATTTTTGATTAAAAATGATCTGTTTTGTAGGCTATACAGTGATTTAACTTTTTTTTCCTGCTGCTAAAGAAAGTTTGGAAACAAGCACCTTTATTTCAGAGGGCCCAGATATGACTCAGAAAATACCACAGTCAAAGTTTTCAACCCAATTTTTGTCTGGGGGTTGGGGGTTAGGGCAACAGTATAGGTCCTCTTACTCAAAATTTATCTTAGAAAAGAGTAGAATAATCTTTTCCTTTGATGCAGAATTGTTCTGTTAGAGACAAAAAAGGAGGAAGAGACAAGATCAGAAAGAGACAGAGGAGAGAGAGGGTTGAGAACGGTGAAATTTTTCAAACTTGATCTTTAGTTCTGACACACCTCTACTTTTAAAATTACTTTCCTGGGGTTGGAAAGATGGCACCTCAGCTAAGAGCACTGGGTCCTCCTCCAGAAGACCCAGGTTTGGTTCTCAGCACTCACACAACAGCTCACAATAATCTGTCACTCCACTTCCATGACGCTGACACCTTTTTCTGGCCCTTTACACAGGCATTCATACTTATAAAGATATGTAAGAAAAATCAATTTCCTATTTGTTAACATCTTTCTAATTTTGATGTAGTGTTTAACAGTCTTATTTTTAGGTAAATTATTAACCTCTGTCATTTCTGTTTGTACATTGTTTTTACTGCATCTATTTATTTGGGGTAAGGGGCATTTCAGGTCATCTTATAGGAGTCAGTTTTCTCCTTCCGTCTTGTGAGTCCAAGGGATAGAATGCAGGTCACTGGGGTTGGTAGCAATCACCTTCATCCACTAAGCCATCTCCCTGACCCTTGTCATCTCTTCCACCACCTGTTTTTTTTTTTAATTATTTAATGTATAATGCTAGTCTGTGATCTTTAGTTCTTTTGCCTAAATTTCAAGTTTAGCAAGAGAAAAGAAAAAGAAACTAAGATTATCAAGTGTTCCCCATTAATGGAAATATAAAGACAAATTAACTTTAGTCAGATTCGCCTGTTTTTCTAAATAAGTTAAGTTTAGTTAATGGCAATTATCAAATCTAAAATCAGCTGGAGTACCAAATGGCAGCTTTCCTCCTAACATCTCCCCCTTTACTGAACACTTCCCACTTCCCGTTCTAAGCTTCCCTATGCTAGCTAGGAGGACCCACGGCAGACCAGATTTATTTACTACTTTGGGGAGTAGCTACTTCGGCTCTAATTCTGGGGTTAGTGTCTCAGACTTATCCCCTATGTTCATAGGAACACAGGGAGTTCAAGATACTTAGTGATTAACTTTTATTCCTTCTTCCTTCCTTCCTTCCTTCCTTCCTTCCTTGCTTGCTTGCTTGCTTGCTTTTTCTATATTTTTCAAAACCTACTTTTGATAAGGGTTCTTAAATGCTTTAACCTCTCTTCTAGCCCACCACCCACCAGGGGTAGTGGAAAGGAAAGGTTAATAAGGCAAAGGAGGATGTGGACCTGTTTAGAAATAGTTATTTGGAGTAAATCCAATCTGCAACGTCAGGTTATTAGTGGTTCAGTTCACATGAATTAGCAGCGGCTGTTTGATCCACTTGCCAATATCACTAATGAATCAGCAATGGCAGGTCGATCCAGAAGAAACCTCAAGGTCTTGAAATTTCTTCTGCAAGAGGAGCAGGGTCCAATTTCAGGGCTTCCTATGATGCTATGACATAGCTTGAGTTGTTTTCTCTAATACCTCTACCCTGTTAGGTGGAAGAGAACAGGTACCTTTTACCTTCAGCATCTCTATGGTGGGGCACTCACAGATCACCTAAACTAAGAGTGATATGGTTGTCATAAGCAGGGAGATGAGAGGAAGATGCTGAGGTGGGAGAGTGGCAGAGAAAAATGGGCAAATACTAGCAACATAATCCAACATCCTGCAAACAAGCAAAAACAGCCAAATGCTCTGAGAAACCAAGTCTTCTGAAAAGCTATCAAAATGGGATGTTTAAACCAGGTGCTCTGAAAACAAAATAAAGTACCCAAGTTAAGTGCAAAAAAGCTGCTCGGAATAAATTAGTTACCATCAACAAAACTAAGGATAGCCATAGCCCCTGAAAGAATTCACCAACATCCACATGGGGGTGGGACGCTGGACATCTGGGCACAAAGAGCCTATGCTGGGATCTCCTGCCAATTTGGATGGCTCCTCTTGTCAAAGTGGATTGTCCTTGGGGATGCACACTGAACGTCAAACCTGTTAGTGCAAAAACAAGGTGTCACCTTAAAGGGAATAAAAGATAGTATCTTCTAACGTCAAGTATGATTGACTGTAATGGCCTTAAAATATGAGCTCAAAACGGGACCCCCATTGAAGGAATCAGAGAAAGGACTGGAAGAGCTTGAAGGTGCTCGAGACCCCATATGAACAACAATGCCAAGCAACCAGAGCTTCCAGGGACTAAGCCACTACCCAAAGACTATACATGGACTGACCCTGGTCTCCAACCTCATAGGTAGCAGTGAATATCCTAGTAAGAGCACCAGTGGAAGGGGAAGCCCTTGGTCCTGCCAAGACTGAACCCCCAGTGAACGTGATTGTTAGGGTGAGGGCGGTAATGGGGGGAGGGTGGGAAGGGGAACACCCATATAGAAGGGAAAGGGAATAACAATCGAAATGTAAATAAGAAATACTCAAGTTAATAAAGAAAAAAAGAAATAAGGACAAAGGAAAAAGGAAAAAAATATGAGCTCAGATCACTCTAAGTATCATATTTCAATGCTATAGTTTCATGATGTTCGTATGTCCCCAGAGGACTGCACTGAGACAGGACTTATGGTTTATACCTTAATCCCAGAAATTGGGAGGTAGATGTAAATAAATCTCTTTGAGATGAAGGCCATCTTGGTCTACACAGCCAGTTCCAGGCTAGCAAGGGCTACATGGTAAGACCCAGTCTCAAAAATAATTTTTAAGAAAATTAAATGATTGCAGCTGAGTGTCACAGTGATGGTGAGTCAAACATAAAGTAAGCAATGAATGGCTATTGTGAGGACTAACAATGACCAAAGAAAATTTATCTTCAAATCTGAAACATACACACTCTCCATTGTGCTTTTTCATTTTTTTTTTTGTCTGAGAATTTTAGCTCACTGTGAAAATAGATTCATTTGAGGTTCTTTATGGATTCTAAAACTAGTGGGTGGTTTGGTTAACAACCAAGGTATTAACAAATTCTTCATCATATATGTTAATCTTAAAATGTTTATTGCAGAAACAGTAAGAGAAATTTGACAGACTTGCAATAACTAAGAACTCAGTGTTAACACCATCAGCTGTGGTTGAAATTCAGATTGTGTGTCTCAACACTAAAATGTGTGGAGCCCCTGTGGCACCTCTGATGTGGACATAGTGCACACCCCTAAATCTAAACAGAAGCACTTACTATCAGAATCTTCCTTCCCTTGGTGCAGCGCCCATTGTGGGGTGCATTAAAGGAATTCAGAGGAGGCAAAGAGTACAGTGTAGGAAAATTGAGTTCATGAAAAAGTGGGGCACTTTCAAGGGATAAGTAGACACAGCTGAGTGGGCCACTAAGGAGGGAAGTACTCCGGTGGGGAAGACGACAGTGTGCAGTGACCAAAGTGGCCAATATACTACATCATATTTTCAGACAGGCTTTATATTATTTCTTAAGGTTTATGGAACAGACATTCCTGAGGAGCATTGCCAAGTTCATAGACAGGCCCATTTTGTTTAATGCTTAGGGAGGAACCAATGGTCTACCTTTGATGTCTGCCAGAAATCCTGACTAGATAGTAATCATAAGGTCTTTGGGGCAGTTGAGAATCTCATGTCTTCACCCAGAACCAGAGACCTGACTCAGATCTTATTCTTTTGACCAGTAATCAACATTCCACAGCTTCCATTCCTGGTTTTACAACAGTTGATTATGAGGGAAGGGTCCATCCTTGGTGCCCTTCAAGCTTGTTAATATCCACTTACCACAACTGTCAGGCATACTGCATTTGAAGAGTCCCCTTTAAAGGCTCTTTGTCTCATTTGCAAAAGAATTTTAAAAGTGTGCTCAGAAGTAAACTCAAAAACAATATTACTGAAGTCGGAGAGAGAAATCAATGGAGTAGGCAAGGTAGACTTCTCAACACTGTGTGGAAAGAAGGACAAGGAAGTGGGTTGAGGAGAGACAGTTGCTTTCTAAAGTTAGAGAGATGACAAGAAAGTGGTCAAGGAGAGAGGCATGGTGATGATGAATGTGCAATCCCTGGACTTTAGAGGTAGAGGCAGGAAGATCATGAACTCAAGGTCATCTTTGGTTGCATAGTTTGAGGCCAGCCTGAGCTATATGAGACCTTGTCAAGAAAGAAAGAACAAAAGAAAGGAAGAAAGGAAGAAAAGAAGAAAGGAAAGAAGGAAGGAAGGAAGAAAAGAAAAGATGAGAGGTGAGGGGAGGGAGAGAAGAAAGAAAGAAGAGAAAAAGAAAGAAAGAAAATGAAAATGAAACCAAGCTGTCTTAGCAATAGACATTGGCAGGAACTGCATCAGCCTGCATGCAGTCTTCACAGAGACAGGAGAATGTCTGGGTGTTGGGGTGAGCAGGCTGAAGTGATATTGGCTGGAGTCTAGAAAGAGGTGTTGAAAAGAGGAGAAGGAGACAGACTTTTGTAATTGAAATTCAGAAACTCTACGGATTGGGTGATAGCTTCAGAGGATATACAGATATATAAAGGGAGAGGCTGTTCCATTTTCTTTTCAAGTCTTCAATGTGTCATATTTTATTCTCTACCTTCTGGCCAGTCTTCCTTAGTTTGTAAAATAGAAATTTCTCCTTGAGACAGGAAGTCTCTTTCATCAGTGTGAGAAACTCCTGCTGTCTACATTAAGAGGCTACAATGGACCATGGAGCAAACCATTTGTGAAAGGGAGCCACTGACCACCATGCTGTTTATATCAGAGGAGGTCACCATGCTGATAGTCAAATGTTCCATATGGGCTTTCTCCTGACACAGAAGGCACCTACTGTGTATATGTAAAAGGATGACATCAGGCATGGATCAGGACATCTGTTTCAGAGAATGTCGACATCCACACGTTAATATCTGAAATGATACCTGAGAAGAGGCTGGCTACAAGTGTCTCATTCCTTACCTTTCTTTTTGCCTAGCACCTGATCATCTCACTACATTCTTTACCTACTGTGTCCCCAAAATATAAAAAGAAGCAGAGGCTCTCTTGTACATTAAGGAGTCTCACAATTTCGGTCAGGATTAATCTAAGTTGCTTTCCTTGTGCTGTAATAAAGCTCTGAGCAAGAACAACTTGGGGAAAGACAGAATTTATCTGGCTTATGGATACAAGCTCATTACCCAGGAAGGCCAAGGCAGCAACTGAAGCAGAGATCATGCAGAATGATGCTTCTTGGCTTGCTTTCCATGAATTGATCAGCTTGCTATCTTATACAACTCAGGACCACCCAGCCAGGAGTGGTACCCACAGTGGGCTGTATCCCCCATGTCAGTCATTAGGTCCACAGGCTAATCTGATGGAGGCAATTCCTAAATTGAAGTTCCCTCTACCCAGGTGATTCTAAGTTGTATCAAGTTGAAAAAAACTAACTGAGACAAATCACAAATCACCACTTTCCTGCTATGAAAACCATTATTGGATCATGGGTCAAAAATTACACTATGGTTAGAAACAATATTAAGTGTTACATTACATAGTATGTGATTTATCCTAATGTTATTAGTTAATTTAATAATCATAATGGGGGCTGGGAAGATGGCTATATAAGTTAAAGTCTGCTATCAGTGCTGTATTCTGAATTTAATTCCAGGACCCACATGATAGATGCAGAGGCCTGATCCACACAAGTTGTTCTCTGACCTCTATATATGCACCCACAGCATGTGTACACCCATACATACACATGTGCACACAGAATAATAAATTAATAAAGTTAAAGATAATTATAAACAACACTGAATCATTAGAATCATTCCTATAACTTACACTAATAGATTTTAAATAGATCCTAAAAGCATGCAGTCAGAAAAAACGACAGTTCAAGAACTGGCATATCAGTCACACTCCAGACTTCTAAACGAAGCCGCTCCTGAGCTACAGATTCTACAGAGCCTTTTGACTAATTAGCTTCCACATCGTGGAGTGTTGGAATGTCATAAATCCACAGCTGAATTCTCAGTCCTTATGTTATTTTATTGCATATTTTTAATTTACAATTCAAATGTTATCCCCTTTCCCGGTTTCCCTGTCCATAAACGCCCTATCCCATCTTCACTCCCACTTCTTCTATGAGGGTGTTCCCCCACCCATCTGCCCACCCTTTCTTGCCTCCTCACCTGGACATTCCCTTACACTGGGCGATCGAGCCTTGGCAAGGCCAAGGGTGTCTCCTCCCATTGGTGCCCAATAAGGCCATCCTCTGCTATATATGCAGCTAGAGACATAAGTCTGTCCATGTGTACTCTTTGGTTAGTGGTCTAGTCCCTGGGAGCTCTGGTTGAATGGTATTGTTCTTATGGGGTTGGAAACCCCTTCAGCATCTTCAATCCTTTCTCTAACTGCTCCAATGGGGACCCTGTTCTCAGTTCAATGGTTGGCTGCAAGCATCCCCCTCTCTATTTGTCATACTCTGTCAGAGCCTCTCAGGAGACAGCTATATCAGGCTCCTGTTAACATGCACTTCTTGGCATCAGCAATATTGTCTGGGTATATGTGTATGGGCTGGATTCCCAGGTAGGGCAGTCTCTGGATGGCCTTTCCTTTAGTCTCTGCTCTAAACTTTGTCTCCATATCTCCTCCTAGGAATAGACTCTCTCTGCAGTCTATCTTCTTGAGTTCTTTGTATACATTGGATATTAACCCTCTGTCAGATGTAGGATTGGTGAAGATCTTTTCTTAATTTGTTGGTTGCCATTTTGTCCTGACAGTGTCCTTTGCCTTACAGAAGCTTTGCAATTTTATTAGGTCCCATTTGTCAATTCTTGATCTTAGAGCATAAGCCATTGGTGTTCTGTTCAAGAAATTCCCCCCAGTGCTCATGTGTTCGAGGCTCTTCCTCACTTTTCCTTCTATTAGTTTGAGAGTATCTGGTTTTATGTGGAGGTCCTTGATCCACTTGGACTTGAGCTTTGTTCAGGGTGATAAGAAAGGATCAATTTGCATTCTTCTACAGCTGAACCAGCACCATTTGTTGAAAATGCTATCTTTTTTCCACTGGATGGTTTTAGCTCCTTTGTCAAAGATCAAGTGACCATAGGTGTGTGGGTTCAGTTCTCAGTCTTCAATTCTATTCCATTGATCTACATGTCTGTCTCTGTACCAATACTATACAGTTTTTACCACTATTGCTCTGTAATACTGCTTGAGGTCAGGGATGGTGATTCCCCCAGTTCTTTTATTGTTGAGGATTGTTTCACTATCCTGAGGTTTTGGTTATTTAAAGTGAATTTGCAAATTGCTCTTTCTAACTCTATGAAGAATTGAGTTGGAATTTTGATGGGGATTGTATTGAATCTGTAGATTGCTTTTGGTAAAATGGCCATTTTTACTATATTAATCCTGCCAATCCATGAGCATGGGAGGTCTTTTCACCTTCTGAGTTCTTCAATTTCTTTTTTAAGACTTGAAGTTCTTGTCATATAGATCTTTCTTGCTTGGTTAGAGTCACACTGAGGTATTTTTATGTTATTTGTGACTATTGTGAAGGATGTGATTTCCCTAATGTCTTTCTCAGCCTGTTTACCCGTTGAGTAGAGGAAGACTACTAATTTGTTTGAGTTACCTTTTTACCCAGCGACTTTGCCGAAGTTGTTTACCAGGCTTAGTAGTTTTCTGGTGGAAATTTGGGGTCACTTAAATATACTATCATATCATCTGCAAATAGGGATATTTTGACTTCTTTCTTTCCAATTTGAGTGCCTTTGACCTCCTTTTTGTTGTCTGACTGCTCTGGCTATGACTTCAAGTACTATATTGAATAAGTAGGAAGAGAGTGGGCAGCCTTGTCTAGTTTCTGATTTTAGTGTGATTGCTTCAAGTTCCTCTCCATTTAGTTTGATATTGGCTACTGGTTTGCTGTATATTGGTTTTTACTGTTTTGATATGGGTCTTGAATTTCTGAACTTTCCAAGACTTTTAACATGAAGGGGTATTGAATTTTGTCAAATGCTTTCTCAGCATCTAATAAAATGATCACATGGGTTTTTTCCTTTGAGTTTGTTTATATAGTGGATTATGGTGATAGATTTCTGTATATTGAACCATCCCTGCATCCCTGGGATGAAGCCTAGGGATCATGATGGATGATCATTTTGATGTGTTCCTGGATTTGGTTCGCAAGAATTTTATGTGGTATTTTGCATTGATATTCATAAGGGAAATTGGTCTGAAGTTCGCTTTCTTTCTAGGGTCTTTGTGTGGTTTTGGTATAAGAGTAATTGTGCTTCATAGAAGGAATTGGGTAGTGTTTCTTCTGTTTCTATTTTATGAAATACTTGGAGAAGTATTGGTATTGGGTCTTCTTTGCAGGTCTAGTAGAATTATGCACTAAACCCATCTACCCTGGGATTTTTTTGGTTGGGAGACTTTTAATAACTGATTCTATTTCTTTTGGAGTTATGGGACTGTTTAGATGGTTTATCTGTTTCTGATTTAACTTTGGTACCTGGTATCTGTCTAGAAAATTGTCCATTTCATCCAGATTTTTCAGTTTGTTGAGTATAGGCTTTTGTAGTAGGATCTGATGATTTTTTTGAATTTCCTCAGATTCTCTCGTTATGTCTCCCTTTTCATTTCTGATTTTGTTAATTTTGGATAGTCTCTGTGTGCCCTCTGGTTAGTCTGGCTAAAGGCTTATCTATCTTGTTGATTTTGTCAAAGAACCAGTTCCTAGTTTTGTTGATTCTTTGTATAGTTCTTTTTATTTCTTTTTTTTTTTTTTTTTGGTTCTTTTTTTTTTCGGAGCTGGGGACTGAACCCAGGGCCTTGCGCTTCCTAGGTAAGCGCTCTACCACTGAGCTAAATCCCCAGCCCCCAGTTCTTTTTATTTCTACATGATTGATTTCAGCCCTGAGTTTGATTATTTCCTGCCTTCTACTCCTCTTGGATGTATTTGCTTCTTTTTGTTCTAGACCTTTTAGGTGTGCTATGAAGCTTCTAATGTATGCTCTCCAATTTCTTTTTCGAGACCCTTAGAGTAATGAGTTTTCCTCTTAGCACTGTTTTCATGGTGTTCCATAAGTTTGTGTATGTTGTGCCTTCATTGTCATTAAATTCTAAAGCGTCTTTAATTTCTTTCTGTATTTCTTTTTTGACCAAGTTATCATTGAGTAGAGCATTGTTCAACTTCCTTGTATATGTGGGCTTTCTGTCATTTTTCTTGATATTGAAGACCAGCCTTAGGCTATAGTGATCTGATAGGATTCCATTGAATCCTGTTTTTTGACTGATAATATGGTCAATTTTGAAGAAGTTACCATGAGGTGCTGAGAAGAAGGTATATTCTTTTTCTTAGGATGAAATGCTCTATAGATATCCGTTAAATCTATTTGGTTCATAACATCTGTCAGCTTCTCTGTGTCTCTTTTTAGTTTCTGTTTCCGTGATCTGTCCATTGATGAGAGTGGGGTGTTGAAATCTCCCACTTTTATTGTGTGAGGTGAAATGTATGATTTGAGCTTTAGTAACGTTTCTCTTATGAATGTAGGTGCCCTTGTATTTGGAGCATGGATATTGAGGATTTTTCCTTTGATGAATATGAACTGTCCTTCCTTATCTTTTTGATAACTTTTGGTTGAAAGTCAATTTTATTTGATATTACAATGGCTACTCCAGCTGGTTTCTTGGGACCATTTGCTTGGAAAATGGTTTTCCAGCCTTTTACTCTGAGGTAGTGTCTGCCTTTGTCACTGAGGTATGTTTCCTGTATGCAGGAAAATGCTGGGTCCTCTTTACATATCCAGCCTGTTGTTCTATATCTTTTTATTGGGGAATTGAGTCCATTGACATTGAAAGATATTAAGGAATAGTGATTGTTGCTTCCTGTTATTTTTGTTGTTAGAGGTGGAATTATGTTTGTGTGTCCCTCTTCTATTGGGTTTATTGCAAGATTCCTTTGTTGCTTTTTCTAGGGTGTAGTTTTCCTCCTGGTATTGGAGTTTTCCATCTATTATCCTTTGTAGGGCTGGATTTGTGGAAAGACATTGTGTAAATTTGGTTTTGTCATGGAATTTCTCTATCTATGTTAATTGAGAGCTTTACTGGATATAGTAGTATGGGCTGTAATTTGTGTTCTTTTAGGGTCTGTATGACATATGCCCAGTATCTTCTGACTTTCATAGTCTCTAGTGAGAAGTCTGGTGTAATTCTGATAGGTCTGCCTTTATATGTTACTTGATCCTTTTCCCTTATTGCTTTTTAATATTCTTTCTTTGTTTTGTGCATTTGGTGTTTTGACTATTATGTAACAGGAGGAATTTCTTTCTTTTTTTTTTTTTATTAACTTGAGTATTTCTTATATACATTTCAAGTGTTATTCCCTTTCCCGGTTTCCGGGCAAACATCCCCCTCCCACCTCCCCTTCCTTATGGGTGTTCCCCTCCCAACCCTCCCCCCATTGCCGCCCTCCCCCCATAGACTAGTTCACTGGGGGTTCAGTCTTAGCAGGACCCAGGGCTTCCCCTTCCACTGGTGCTCTTACTAGGATATTCATTGCTACCTATGGGGTCAGAGTCCAGGGTTAGTCCATGTATAGTCTTTGGGTAGTGGCTTAGTCCCTGGAAGCTCTGATTGCTTGACATTGTTGTACTTTTGGGGTCTCGAGCCCCTTCAAGCTCTTCCAGTTCTTTCTCTGATTCCTTCAACGGGGGACCTATTCTCAGTTCAGTGGTTTGCTGCTGGCATTCGCCTCTGTATTTGCTGTATTCTGGCTGTGTCTCTCAGGAGCGATCTACATCCGGCTCCTGTCGGTCTGCACTTCTTTGCTTCATCCATCTTGTCTAATTGGGTGGCTGTACATGTATGGGCCACATGTGGGGCAGACTCTGAATGGGTGTTCCTTCAGTCTCTGTTTTAATCTTTGCCTCTCCCTTCCCTGCCAAGGGTATTCTTTTTCCTCATTTAAAGAAGGAGTGAAGCATTCACATTTTGATCATCCGTCTTGAGTTTCATTTGTTCTAGGCATCTAGGGTAATTCAAGCATTTGGGCTAATAGCCACTTATCAATGAGTGCATACCATGTATGTCTTTCTGTGATTGGGTTAGCTCACTCAGGATGATATTTTCCAGTTCCAACCATTTGCCTACGAATTTCATAAACTCGTTGTTTTTGATAGCTGAGTAATATTCCATTGTGTAGATGTACCACATTTTCTGTATCCATTCCTCTGTTGAAGGGCATCTGGGTTCTTTCCAGCTTCTGGCTATTATAAATAAGGCTGCGATGAACATAGTGGAGCACGTGTCTCTTTTATATGTTGAGGCATCTTTTGGGTATATGCCCAAGAGAGGTATAGCTGGATCCTCAGGCAGTTCAATGTCCAATTTTCTGAGGAACCTCCAGACTGATTTCCAGAATGGTTTTACCAGTCTGCAATCCCACCAACAATGGAGGAGTGTACCTCTTTCTCCACATCATCGCCAGCATCTGCTGTCACCTGAGTTTTTGATCTTAGCCATTCTCACTGGTGTGAGGTGAAATCTCAGGGTTGTTTTCATTTGCATTTCCCTTATGACTAAAGATGTTGAACATTTCTTTAGGTGTTTCTCAGCCATTCGGCATTCCTCAGCTGTGAATTCTTTGTTTAGCTCTGAACCCCATTTTTTAATAGGGTTCTTTGTTTCCCTGCGGTCTAACTTCTTGAGTTCTTTGTATATTTTGGATATAAGGCCTCTATCTGTTGTAGGATTGGTAAAGATCTTTTCCCAATCTGTTGGTTGCCGTTTTGTCCTAACCACAGTGTCCTTTGCCTTACAGAAGCTTTGCAGTTTTATGAGATCCCATTTGTCGATTCTTGATCTTAGAGCGTAAGCCATTGGTGTTTTGTTCAGGAAATTTTTTCCAGTGCCCATGTGTTCCAGATGCTTCCCTAGTTTTTCTTCTATTAGTTTGAGTGTGTCTGGTTTGATGTGGAGGTCCTTGATCCACTTGGACTTAAGCTTTGTACAGGGTGATAAGGATGGATCGATCTGCATTCTTCTACATGTTGCCCTCCAGTTGAACCAGCACCATTTGCTGAAAATGCTATCTTTTTTCCATTGGATGGTTTTGGCTCCTTTGTGAAAAATCAAGTGACCATAGGTGTGTGGGTTCATTTCTGGGTCTTCAATTCTATTCCATTGGTCTATCTGTCTGTCTCTGTACCAATACCATGCAGTTTTTATCACTATTGCTCTGTAATACTGCTTGAGTTCAGGGATAGTGATTCCCCCTGAAGTCCTTTTATTGTTGAGGATAGCTTTAGCTATCCTGGGTTTTTTGTTATTCCAGATGAATTTGCAAATTGTTCTGTCTAACTCTTTGAAGAATTGGATTGGTATTTTGATGGGGATTGCATTGAATCTGTAGATCGCTTTTGGTAAAATGGTCATTTTTACTATATTAATCCTGCCAATCCATGAGCATGGGAGATCTTTCCATCTTCTGAGGTCTTCTTCAATTTCCTTCTTCAGTGTCTTGAAGTTCTTATTGTACAGATCTTTTACTTGCTTGGTTAAAGTCACACCGAGGTACTTTATATTATTTGGGTCTATTATGAAGGGTGTCGTTTCCCTAATTTCTTTCTCGGCTTGTTTCTCTTTTGTGTAGAGGAAGGCTACTGATTTATTTGAGTTAATTTTATACCCAGCCACTTTGCTGAAGTTGTTTATCAGCTTTAGTAGTTCTCTGGTGGAACTTTTGGGATCACTTAAATATACTATCATATCATCTGCAAACAGTGATATTTTGACTTCTTCTTTTCCAATCTGTATCCCCTTGACCTCCTTTTGTTGTCTGATTGCTCTGGCTAGAACTTCAAGAACTATATTGAATAAGTAGGGAGAGAGTGGGCAGCCTTGTCTAGTCCCTGATTTTAGTGGGATTGCTTCGAGTTTCTCTCCATTTAGTTTAATGTTAGCAACTGGTTTGCTCTATATGGCTTTTACTATGTTCAGGTATGGGCTTTGAATTCCTATTCTTTCCAGGACTTTTATCATGAAGGGGTGTTGAATTTTGTCAAATGCTTTCTCAGCGTCTAATGAAATGATCATGTGGTTTTGTTCTTTCAGTTTGTTTATATAATGGATCACGTTGATGGTTTTCCGTATATTAAACCATCCCTGCATGCCTGGGATGAAGCCTACTTGGTCATGGTGGATGATTGTTTTTTTTTGTTTGTTTGTTTATTTCTATATATTTTTTTTATTAACTTGAGTATTTCTTTTTTTTTTTATTAACTTGAGTATTTCTTATATACATTTCTAGTGTTATTCCCTTTCCCGGTTTCCGGGCAAAATCCCCCTCCCCCCTCCCCTTCCTTATGGGTGTTCCCCTCCCAACCCTCCCCCCATTGCCGCCCTCCCCCCATAGTCTAGTTCACTGGGGGTTCAGTCTTAGCAGGACCCAGGGCTTCCCCTTCCACTGGTGCTCTTACTAGGATATTCATTGCTACCTATGGGGTCAGAGTCCAGGGTCAGTCCACATATAGTCTTTAGGTAGTGGCTTAGTCCCTGGAAGCTCTGGTTGCTTGACATTGTTGTACTTTTGGGGTCTCGAGCCCCTTCAAGCTCTTCCAGTTCTTTCTCTGATTCCTTCAACGGGGGTCCTATTCTCAGTTCAGTGGTTTGCTGCTGGCATTCGCCTCTGTATTTGCTGTATTCTGGCTGTGTCTCTTAGGAGTGATCTACATCCGGCTCCTGTCGGTCTGCACTTCTTTGCTTCATCCGTCCTGTCTAATTGGGTGGCTATATATGTATGGGCCACATGTGGGGCAGACTCTGAATGGGTGTTCCTTCAGTCTCTGTTTTAATCTTTGCCTCTCTCTTCCCTGCCAAGGGTATTCTTGTTCCCCTTTTAAAGAAGGAGTGAAGCATTCACATTTTGATCATCCGTCTTGAGTTTCATTTGCTCTAGGCATCTAGGGTAATTCAAGCATTTGGGCTAATAGCCACTTATCAATGAGTGCATACCATGTATGTCTTTCTGTGATTGGGTTAGCTCACTCAGGATGATGTTTTCCAGTTCCAACCATTTGCCTACGAATTTCATAAAGTCGTTGTTTTTGATAGCTGAGTAATATTCCATTGTGTAGATGTACCACATTTTCTGTATCCATTCCTCTGTTGAAGGGCATCTGGGTTCTTTCCAGCTTCTGGCTATTATAAATAAGGCTGCAATGAACATAGTGGAGCACGTGTCTTTTTTATATGTTGGGGCATCTTTTGGGTATATGCCCAAGAGAGGTATAGCTGGATCCTCAGGCAGTTCAATGTCCAATTTTCTGAGGATTCTCCAGACTGATTTCCAGAATGGTTGTACCAGTTTGCAATCCCACCAACAATGGAGGAGTGTTCCTCTTCCTCCACATCCTCGCCAGCATCTGTTGTCCCCTGAGTTTTTGATCTTAGCCATTCTCACTGGTGTGAGGTGAAATCTCAGGGTTGTTTTGATTTGCATTTCCCTTATGACTAAAGATGTTGAACATTTCTTTAGGTGTTTCTCAGCCATTCGGCATTCCTCAGCTGTGAATTCTTTGTTTGGCTCTGAACCCCATTTTTTTTTTTGCAGATGATATGATGGTATTTTTTTTTTATTAACGAGTATTTCTTATATACATTTGGAGTGTTATTCCCTTTCCCGGTTTCCGGGCAAACATCCCCCTCCCCCCTCCCCTTCCTTATGGGTGTTCCCCTCCCAACCCTCCCCCCATTGCCGCCCTCCCCCCATAGACTAGTTCACTGGGGTGAACCCCATTTTTTAATAGGGTTATTTGTTTTCCTGCGGTCTAACTTCTTGAGTTCTTTGTATATTTTGGATATAAGGCCTCTATCTGTTGTAGGATTGGTAAAGATCTTTTCCCAATCTGTTGGTTGCCGTTTTGTCCTAACCACCGTGTCCTTTGCCTTACAGAAGCTTTGTAGTTTTATGAGATCCCATTTGTCGATTCTTGATCTTAGAGCGTAAGCCATGGTGTTTTGTTTAGGAAATTTTTTCCAGTGCCCATGTGTTCCAGATGCTTCTCTAGTTTTTCTTCTATTAGTTTGAGTGTGTCTGGTTTGATGTGGAGGTCCTTGATCCACTTGGACTTAAGCTTTGTACAGGGTGATAAGCATGGTTCGATCTGCATTCTTCTACATGTTGACCTCCAGTTGAACCAGCACCATTTGCTGAAAATGCTATCTTTTTTCCTTTAGATGGTTTTGGCTCCTTTGTCAAAAATCGAGTGACCATAGGTGTGTGGGTTCATTTCTGGGTCTTCAATTCTATTCCATTGGTCTATCTGTGTTTCTGTACCAATACCATGCAGTTTTTATCACTATTGCTCTGTAATACTGCTTGAGTTCAGGGATAGTGATTCCCCCTGAAGTCCTTTTATTGTTGAGGATAGCTTTAGCTATCCTGGGTTTTTTGTTATTCCAGATGAATTTGCAAATTGTTCTGTCTAACTCTTTGAAGAATTGGATTGGTATTTTGATGGGGATTGCCTTGAATCTGTAGATTGCTTTTGGTAAAATGGCCATTTTTACTATATTAATCCTGCCAATCCATGAGCATGGGAGATCTTTCCATCTTCTGAGGTCTTCTTCAATTTCCTTCTTCAGTGTCTTGTAGTTCTTATTGTACAGATCTTTTACTTGCTTGGTTAAAGTCACACCGAGGTACTTTATATTATTTGGGTCTATTATGAAGGGTGTCGTTTCCCTAATTTCTTTCTCGGCTTGTTTCTCTTTTGTATAGAGGAAGGCTACTGATTTATTTGAGTTAATTTTATACCCAGCCACTTTGCTGAAGTTGTTTATCAGCTTTAGTAGTTCTCTGGTGGAACTTTTGGGATCACTTAAATAAGTATCATATCATCTGCAAACAGTGATATTTTGACTTCTTCTTTTCCGATCTGTATCCCCTTGACCTCCTTTTGTTTTCTGATTGCTCTGGCTAGAACTTCAAGAACTATATTGAATAAGTAGGGAGAGAGTGGGCAGCCTTGTCTAGTCCCTGATTTTAGTGGGATTGCTTCGAGTTTCTCTCCATTTAGTTTAATGTTAGCAACTGGTTTGCACTATATGGCTTTTACTATGTCCAGGTATGGGCTTTGAATTCCTATTCTTTCCAGGACTTTTATCATGAAGGGGTGTTGAATTTTGTCAAATGCTTTCTCAGCGTCTAATGAAATGATCATGTGGTTTTGTTCTTTCAGTTTGTTTATATAATGGATCACGTTGATGGTTTTCCGTATATTAAACCATCCCTGCATGCCTGGGATGAAGCCTACTTGGTCATGGTGGATGATTGTTTTGATGTGCTCTTGGATTCGGTTTGCCAGAATTTTGTTGAGTATTTTTGCATCGATATTCATAAGGGAAATTGGTGTGAAGTTCTCTTTCTTTGTTGTGTCTTTGTGTGGTTTAGGTATAAGAGTAATTGTGGCTTCGTAGAAGGTATTCGGTAGTGATCCATCTGTTTCAATTTTGTGGAATAGTTTGGATAATATTGGTATGAGGTCTTCTATGAAGGTTTGGTAGAATTCTGCACTAAACCCGTCTGGACCTGGGCTCTTTTTGGTTGGGAGACCTTTAATGACTGCTTCTATTTCCTTAGGAGTTATGGGGTTGTTTAACTGGTTTATCTGTTCCTGATTTAACTTCGGTACCTGGTATCTGTCTAGGAAATTGTCCATTTCCTGAAGATTTTCAAGTTTTGTTGAATATAGGTTTTTATAGTAAGATCTGATGATTTTTTGAATTTCCTCTGAATCTGTTGTTATGTCTCCCTTTTCATTTCTGATTTTGTTAATTTGGACGCACTCTCTGTGTCCTCTCGTTAGTCTGGCTAAGGGTCTATCTATCTTCCTGATTTTCTCAAAGAACCAACTTTTGGTTCTGTTGATTCTTTCTATGGTCCTTTTTGTGTCTTCTTGGTTGATTTCCGCTCTGAGTTTGATTATTTCCTGCCTTCTACTCCTCCTGGGTGTATTTGCTTCTTTTTGTTCTAGAGCTTTTAGGTGTGCTGTCAAGCTGCTGACATATGCTCTTTCCTGTTTCTTTCTGCAGGCACTCAGCCCTATGAGTTTTCCTCTTAGCACAGCTTTCATTGTGTCCCATAAGTTTGGGTATGTTGTACCTTCATTTTCATTAAATTCAAAAAAGTTTTTAATTTCTTTCTTTATTTCTTCCTTGACCAGGTTATCATTGAGTAGAACATTGTTCAATTTCCACGTATATGTGGGCATTCTTCCCTTATTGTTATTGAAGACCAGTTTTAGGCCGTGGTGGTCCGATAGCACGCATGGGATTATTTCTATCTTTCTGTACCTTTTGAGGCCCGTTTTTTGACCAATTATATGGTCAATTTTGGAGAAAGTACCATGAGGAGCTGAGAAGAAGGTATATCCTTTTGCTTTAGGATAGAATGTTCTATAAATATCCGTTAAGTCCATTTGGCTCATGACTTCTCTTAGTCTGTCTACATCTCTGTTCAATTTCTGTTTCCATGATCTGTCCATTGATGAGAGTGGGGTGTTGAAATCTCCCACTATTATTGTGTGAGGTGCAATGTGTGTTTTGAGCTTTAGTAAGGTTTCTTTTACATATGTAGGTGCCCTTGTATTTGGGGCATAGATATTTAGGATTGAGAGTTCATCTTGGTGGATTTTTCCTTTGATGAATATGAAGTGTCCTTCCTTATCTTTTTTGATGACTTTTAATTGAAAATTGATTTTATTTGATATTAGAATGGCTACTCCAGCTTGCTTCTTCTGACCATTTGCTTGGAAAATTGTTTTCCAGCCTTTCACTCTGAGGTAATGTCTGTCTTTATCTCTGAGGTGTGTTTCCTTTAGTCAGCAGAATGCAGGGTCCTCGTTGCATATCCAGTTTGTTAATCTATGTCTTTTTATTGGGGAGTTGAGGCCATTGATGTTGAGAGATATTAAGGAATAGTGATTATTGCTTCCCGTTATATTCATATTTGGGTGTGAGGTTATGTTTGTGTGCTTTCATTCTCTTTGTTTTGTTGCCAAGACGATTAGTTTCTTGCTTCTTCTAGGTTATAGCTTGCCTCCTTATGTTGGGCTTTACTATTTATTACCCTTTGTAGTGCTGGATTTGTAGAAAGATATTGTGTAAATTTGGTTTTGTCATGGAATATCTTGGTTTCTCCATCTATGTTAATTGAGAGTTTTGCAGGATACAGTAACCTGGGCTGGCATTTGTGTTCTCTTAGGGGCTGTATGACATCAGTCCAGCATCTTCTGGCCTTCATAGTTTCTGGCGAGAAGTCTGGTGTGATTCTGATAGGTCTGCCTTTATATGTTACTTGACCTTTTTCCCTTACTGCTTTTAATATTCTTTCTTTATTTTGTGCGTTTGGTGTTTTGACTATTATGTGACGGGAGGTGTTTCTTTTCTGGTCCAATCTATTTGGAGTTCTGTAGGCTTCTTGTATGCCTATGGGTATCTCTTTTTTTAGGTTAGGGAAGTTTTCTTCTATGATTTTGTTGAAGATATTTACTGGTCCTTTGAGCTGGGAGTCTTCATTCTCTTCTATACCTATTATCCTTAGGTTTGATCTTCTCATTGAGTCCTGGATTTCCTGTATGTTTTGGACCAGTAGCTTTTTCTGCTTTACATTATCTTTGACAGTTGATTCAATGATTTCTATGGAATCTTCTGCTCCTCATATTCTCTCTTCCATCTCTGTATTCTGTTGGTGAAGCTTGTATCTACAGCTCCTTGTCTCTTCTTTTGGTTTTCTATATCCAGGGTTGTTTCCATGTGTTCTTTCTTGATTGCTTCTATTTCCATTTTTAATTCCTTCAACTGTTTGATTGTGTTTTCCTGGAATTCTTCCAGGGATTTTTGCGATTCCTCTCTGTAGGCTTCTACTTTTTTATTAATGTCTTCTTGTGTTTCTCTAAGGGAGTTCTTCACGTCTTTCTTGAAGTCCTCCAGCATCATGATCAAATATGATTTTGAAACTAGGTCTTGCTTTTCTGGTGTGTTTGGATATTCCATGTTTGTTTTGGTGGGAGAATTGGGCTCTGATGATGCCAAGTAGTCTTGGTTTCTGTTGCTTGGGTTCCTGCACTAGCCTCTCGCCATCAGATTATCTCTAGTGTTACTTTGTTCTGCTATTTCTGACAGTGGCTAGACTGTCCTATAAGCCTGTGTGTCAGGAGTGCTGTTTTCCTCTCTTTCAGTCAGTTATGGGGACAGAGTGTTCTGCTTTCGGGCGTGTAGTTTTTCCTCTCTACAGGTCTTCAGCTGTTCCTGTGGGCCTGTGTCTTGAGTTCACCAGGCAGCTTTCTTACAGCAGAAAAGTTGGTCTTACCTGTGGTCCCGAGGCTCAAGTTCGCTCGTGGGGTGCTGCCCATGGGCTCTCTGCAGCGGCAGCAACCAGGAAGACCTGTGCCGCCCCTTCCGGGAGCTTCAGTGCACCAGGGTTCCAGATGGTCTTTGGCTTTTTCCTCTGGCGTCCAAGATGTGTGTGCAGAGAGCAGTCTCTTCTGGTTTCCCAGGCTCGTCTGCCTCTCTGAAGGTTTAGCTCTCCCTCCCACGGGATTTGGGTGCAGAGAACTGTTTATCAGGTCTGCTTCCTTCACGTTCCGGCGGTGTCTCAGGCAGGGGTCCTGCCGCTCCTGGGCCCTCCCCCACGTGAGCCCAGAGGCCTTATACAGTTTCCTCTTGGGCCAGGGATGTGGGCAGGGGTGAGCAGTGTTGGTGGTCTCTTTCGCTCTGCAGCCTCAGGAGTGCCCACCTGACCAGGCGGTTGGGTCTCTCTCTCACAGGGTCTGGGAGCAGAGAGCTCAGGAGGAATTTCTTTTCTGGTGTAACCTATTGGGAATTCTGTAGGCTTCTTGTATGATTATGGTCATCTCTTTAGTTAGGTTAGGGAAGTTTTCTTCTATATTTTGTTGAAGATATTTACTGGCCTTTTAAGTTGGGAGTCTTTGCTCTCTTCTAGACTCTGATCCTTATGTTTGACCTTCTCTTTGTGTCCTGGATTTCCTGGATGTTTTGGGTTAGGAGCCTTTTGTGTTTTATATTTTCTTTGATAGTTGTCAATGTTTTCTCTGGTATCTCTGGGATTCTCTCTTATATCTCTTATATTCTTTTGGTGATGCTTGCGTCTATCACTCCTGATCTGTTTCCTAGGTTTTCTATCTCCAGGGTTGTCTCCCTTTGTGGTTTCTCTATTGTTTCTATTTCAATTTTTAAATCTTGGATGGTTTTGTTCAATTCCTGCACCTCTTTTGTTGTGTTTTCCTGTAATTCTCCAAGGGATTTTTGTGTTTCCTCTTTAAGTGCTTCTACTTATTTACCTATGTTGTCCTGTATTTCTTTAAAGGAGTTATCAATGCCCCTCTTAAAGTCCTTTATCATCATCATGAGATATGATTTTAAATCCAAATCTTACTTTTCCAGTGCATTTGGATATCCAGTATTTGCTTTAGTGGGAGAACTGGGCTCCGATGATGCCAAGTAGTCTTGGTTTCTGTTGCTTAGGTTCCTGTGCTTGCCTCTCGACATCTGGTTATCTCTGGTGTTAGCTGGTCTTGCTGTCTCTGACAGTGGTTTGACCCTCCTGTAAGCCTGTGAGTCAGCACCCCTAGAGTCCAACTTTCTCCCAATGGGATCTGGGTACAGAGAGCTTTGGCACCAGTTCAACTCTAGACACAGGAGGGAACAGGAAGGATCCTGTCCCAGAATGCTCCAGGTTCTTATATCCTGCAGGCTCCACACAGGTCCCTAGGAGCAGAAGTGTAGTCTTACTTCATCTCTCAGGTGTATCAGCACTCCTGGACACTGGCTTTCTCCTGGCGGGATCTGGGTATAGAGAGCTGTGTCACAGAGTCTGCTCTGGGCACAGGTGGAAACTGGAGGGATCCTTTCCCAATCTTCTCTCAGATTCCTGTGTCCGGTGGGCTCCAGGCATGTTCCTCTTGAGCTAGGAATATGAGCAGAAGTGGTGGTCTGCCCTGTGCTCTCAGGATTGTCTCCACTTCTGAGAGTCCCGCTCTCTCCCTATAGGATCTGGGTACAGAGCTGTCCTCAGATTTTAATAGCCACCCTTGCCTTGACCTTCTGTCTCTCCTGACATCTGTGTGACTCTCAGAGAAAACATCAGGCTGTACTAACAGACTCCAAGCTTCCACAAACCCAGGTACTAATATTGTCACCAGACAACATCTGAAGACCATAGTAGAGATTTCCCCATTTTGCAGAGGTCAGCCTGCCTCATGTCCCCACCAATATATCTGGGAAATTCATATATGTATATGATATAGATACAAATGATATACTGATGGATATGGATATAGATATGGATATGATATAGATATAGATATAGACATGGTGTCTTGAATCAAGTATGAATGGCCAGACTCATGTTGCCTAGAATGGCATCTTTCAATACATATATATTATTGAAAGTTGCTGTTCAAGAATAAACTTACATATTTCCTTTGAAGAGAGAGCTAAGCACTGCACAGATGAGGAAAACATTAGCTTTTGGGAAATAGAGTGTTCAGAAAGGGCTTATATCTTTCTCAATACCTTTCTGTAAGTCTAAGATTAGTTCAACATTTAAAGAGAATTTCACATATATTAGGAAAAAGTTCAGAATTGGGGGAAATTTTCAGAGGTGTTTGTATATTTAATCATAGTTTATGACCCAAGGTCAATGGGTATCATATTAAAGACATTTACATTCTTAAAATGAAATAACTAAAGCAGAGGCTCATTGCTTAATTAATCTTTACTTAAAAAGAATTACTTAGTAAACAGTTTCTTTTCATTTATGTTCTGTTTGTTTGTTGGCAGAGGAATACCTCTTTCAATTTTATATAATATTTTAGTGAAAATTAACCCAAACTTTAACATTGGTAATATTTTTTAATGGGGAAATAAAAGGATATGGTTGTAGTGGTTTGAATAGGTATGGTCCCCATAAACTCATGAGTCTGAATTCTTGGTCCATAGGGAATAGCACTACGAGGAGGTGTGGCCTTGTTGGAGTATGTGTGGCCTTGCAAAGGCAGTATGTCACTATGAGGGCAGGCTTTGAGGTCTTAGATGCTTAAGCTACACCCAGTGTGGCACATCATCTTTTGCTGCCTGCTAATCCAAATGTAGAATTCTTAGGTCCTTCTCTAGCACCAGGTCTGTCTGATGCTACCATGATTCCTTCCATGATGATAATAGACTAAACCTCTGAAACTGTAAGCCAGCCCCCATTAAATGTTCTTCTTTATAAGAGTTGTTATGGTCATGGTGTCTCTTCACAGCAATAAAACTCTAAAACAATGATCAAAATATATAGAAATGTTTTTTAATTAAAAAATAAAATTTTAATAAAAATGTGGTCACCATTAAATCATTTTTCAGGCCTTCATTCTATTGCTAGAGCAATAAGAATTATACATTTTTTAAGTTTCTAGAAGAAAAGACTTTCTTCCTGGTTAGAGTGATAAAGAGATCATGGTTGAAGCAACTGTAGCCATTTGGTTGCCATGAGACAAACATGGTAAAAATATTTTAAAGAAATCACAACCCGCAGGCCAGGGGTCTATTGAAAGTAGATTTTGAAGAAACTGGAGCACAAGTAAATAGGGCAAAAAAAAAAAAAGGAGACAAAGTGGAGCAAAGTGGGTTTTACAATTGATCTAAAAAAATAACTTTTTATTTAGATTGTTATATAATATATTTTGATCATATTTTCCCCAACTCCTCAAAAATCTCCCACTTCCCTACCCACCCAACTTCGTTCTCTCTCTCTCTCTCTCTCTCTCTCTCTCTCTCTCTCTCTCTCTCTCTCTCTCTCTCTCTCAACAAACAAAAAACAAAAACCCAAGAAGAACAACAAAAGAAAACAAGATCACAAAAACAAAATAGAAACATACTAAGATGTAAATTGTATATGCATGCATGCATACACACACACACACACACACACACACACACACACACACACACACACACACCATCAACATGGAGTCTGTTTTGTGTTGGGCAGCTACTTCTGGGCATAGGCTCTGTCCTGGAGTGTGGTTGATATGACCAGTGGCACTCAATTGGAGAAAACTGGTTTTTTTCCCTATTCCAGCAGGTATCAATTACAAATAGCTTCTTGGTTAGGGATTGGGCTTTCATCCACTTTCCCAGTCCTGGGATTTTGTCTGATTTGAACATGTGCAAGTCTTGTAAGCATAATCTCTTTTAGTTTATGTGTGCATCAGTCCTGTTTTGTCTGGAAGATACCATTTCCTTGGAGTCATCTACCACCTCTGGCTCTTAACAATCTCCCCACCTTTCCTCTTCCATAGATCCCCACAATTTGATGGGAGTGAGAGACAGTTGTTGAGGAAGACAACCCAGTTGTGGTAGAGTGTTCCAAAGTCTCTCACTCTGAACATTGCCCAGTTATGTGACTCTTTATTAATTACCATATACTGCCAGAAGCTTTCTTGCTGAGTGATATGCCAATCTATTATTATAGCACCATGTCATTAGGAGTTATTTTATCATTAGATATATTTAACAGATTGATCTATCCTCAGGTTCTTGGCCACGGCAAAAGTGTTATGGATGTTTTCCATCTCATGGAACATGTCTTAAACCCAGTTTTTAAAAAGTGATTGGTTAATTCTTTAGTGTATGTGGCTGTATTTCACCAGTAAATCTTACAAGGCAAGTCTCTGTTGTAGGTCACAGGGTTTACAACTGGATAAAATTAATGGTTACTTTTCTCCTCTGGTACCTTCCAGAGACATGCATGCTAGTCAGTAGGGATAAAACTTCTAGTTGGATACCAGCCCATTTTTCCATATTCAATGACACAGTAAGTTTTGCCTTCAGCAGTAAAACCATATCATGGCTGACCATGATTTTGAAGTATTGATAAGCATGAAAACTGTTTCAATATATCTGTGACATGAAAATGCCTGGGTAGACAAAAAAGTAAAATTTCACTAATGCCACCATAATACGCTATCTACATTGGGTACGTTTCATTATAAATAAAAGGGAAGTTGGTTTCCTCCAAATTTATGACCCTGCACCAGAAAGCAGTCTATATAGCAACAGTATATTTTTGCAGTAAGTTATGTAAAGTCGATTCCTATGGTTTTTTTTTTTCATATAAGCAACTTGAAAAGACAGGACACACTGAAGACGAGGCTGCGTCATTTACAGCATTTGGAACTTTCTTGTTCAGATTTCATTTCAAAATGTATTGTTCTACCTGCCTCCCTCCCAAGAGAGAAAGCAAAATAGATCATTCTGCCTTGTGTTTCGTCCAGCTGGTCCCTTAGAGTGGATGCCAATGTGAAATCTATGAAGGGAGAAAGTTGTTTTATAACTTAAGCAAAGAGTATAAATATCCAATAGTCTACTTATATTGAAACCATGCTCAAAAAGCAATCAGAAAGAAGTTCGTACGAATCTGGAGTGCATGTACATGCGTATGATGAGAGGAAAGAATTTTCTTCCAAAAAGAAGCTTTCTGGTCCAGCCTGTATTTCTCAGTAGGGCATTGAATTCGAAAAATTATGTGTTTTGTGCTCTGGCTGAGGTAGCAAAGCCACTTAAGCTCTATTATAAAAAAGGAGCTGGCTGGGCCCTGGTGACATTTCTGATGTCAAAGAAGCATCCAATTATCTTATTAGATTATTAAATGGGTTCTCGTGGAAGGTCTGGATGCCTCAGCCAAGCAATTTACGCATCAAGGTCAGGTTGGAGAAAGAATTATGAAGTGTTCCCTTTCAAATTGTTTCTGAACCCTTCCCTCCTGCAAGAAGAGAGGAGGGACTGCCACAGAATCTCTTGCTCCCTCTGCTCCAGCACAAACCTAGCTCAATGGTATCTTGTTTGGGAGACTGGCTGTTATGCAGAAGTCCCAGCTACTGATATTAGTATTTAGGCTAATCTGATGGAGGCATTTATTTATTTTTCAACTGAGGATTCTTCTTCTCAGATTTGACTCCAGATTGTATCAAGCTCACAAAAGAACTGACCGGCATGGTGACTATGGTAGGCCTGTGAGAGCACTTGTTCCAGTGCCTTTCTTTATCAGTAACTGCTTTACTTCTTGCTGGGATGACCAGCAGCCTGCCCTAGCAGCTCAAAGGCCTCCTAAACCACTCTTGAGGTGAAGGGTCTGGACTGTCTGATGGTTAGTTTTGGTTGTATGGATGGCTAGAAAATTAGTAAAGCACACTTTAGGGAGTGTCTGTTTGGATGTTTCCAGAGATTACTGGCATATAGGTTATCAGACTGAATGGAGAAGTTTCATCTGGAACACAGATGACATTATTCAGTAGTCTAGAAGCCATGATGCAGTGCAAAAGAAGAAAGAGATAGCTGGTGTGTCTCCTGACACACGGCCCTAAGCATGTCCAAGTTTTACTGCTGAGGATGCTCCACTCCAGATTCTTCAGCCTTTGAACATGAACTTATACAAATAAGTGGGTTTCCAGGTGGCTTTCAGGCCTTCAGTATCAGACTGCAAATTTATCATTGGTTCTTCTGGTTCTAAGACTTCAGGCTTCTATGAGCTACTTCCTATTTCTTTGCTTAGAAGCAGCCACAATAGGTTGTGACCCCAGCCACTATATTTCCTCTTCTTTTCATTTTTATTGGTTATTTTTATTTATTTACATTTCAGGTTATTCCCCTTCCCAGTTTCCCCTCCACAAGCCCCCTATCCTCTCTTCTCTTCCTACGCCCCTATGAGGGTGCTCCTCCACCTGCCCACCCACTCCTACCTCAGCACCCTAGTATTCTCCTACCCTGGGTAATCATGCCTCCACATGACCAAGGGGTCTCTCTTAGTGTTGCCAGATAAAGCAAAATGGAGCCATGGGTCCAGATAGAGCCATGTCCCACCCTGTGTACTCTTTGGTTAGTGATTTAGTCCCTGGGAACTTTGAGGAGTCTCGTTGGTTGATATTATTCTGCCTATGAGGTTGCGAACCTCTTCGGCTCCTTCAGTCTTTGCCCTAACTTCTCCATTGGGGTCCCTGTGCTCACTCTGATGTTTGACTGTGTATATCCGCATCTATATTAGTCTGGTGCTAGCAGAGCCTCTCAGGGGACAGCTATACTGGGCTCCTGTCATTTGGCACTTCTTGGCTTCAGCAGAAGTGTCTGGTTTTGATGTCTGCAGATGGGCTTGAGAGCTAAGTGCGGTAGTCTCTGGCTGGCCTTTCCTTCAGTCTCTGCTCCACTCTTTGTCCCTGCGTTTCCTTTCGACAGGAGGAATTCTGGATTAGTACTTTTGAGGTGGGTGGGTGGCCTCATCCCTCAACCCGGGGCCGTGCCTACCCATCCGATATGACTCTGCAGGTTCTATCTCCCCTTCGTTGGGTATTTCAGCCAATGCCCTCCCTGTTGGGTCCTAAGAACCTCCTGGGTCCCTAGCATCTGGGTTTTTCTAGTGGCTACAGAGGGGTTTTTTTTCTCATTCTTCAACCCATGAGAGAACCCATTTTCCCACAACCATCTCAGCTTTTCATCTTATTCAGCTTTGTGATCTTTTATAACATGAACACTCAAATTTATTTTTTGTTTGGGGGTATTTTTGTATGAGTTTTGGGGGGAAAGTTGAAAAGGTTAATTATGTATTTAGGCTATCCTCAGACTTACAGTTTCCTGCTTCACCCTCTAAGTTCAGGAACTACAGAGTGGCAACAGCACTTATTGTTTTGATGCAGGTAAATTAAGCTCAGTTTTTTCATGGATCTCTTGAATGTCCAGGCTTACCGTTTTTAAAGGGCAAAAGTTGCTATGAAAATAAGAGTGCATAGGCACTAGGTCAGTTGTTCTCAACCTGTGGATTGTAGCCCCCATGAGGTCACATAGAGGACATCCTGCATATCAAATGTTTACATTACTGTTCACAACAGTATCAAGTTTACAGTTATGAAGTAGCAACAAAATAATTTTATGGTCATGGGTCACCACAACATGAGGACTTACATTGAAAGGGTCACAGCATTAGGGAGATTGACAGCTACTGGATTAGGTAGTTATCAATGAAACTATCTTTTAAAATAGGCTCTGAACGAAAGAACTGGAAGAGCTTGAAGGGGCTCGAGACCCCAAAAGTACAACAATGTCAAGCAACCAGAGCTTCCAGGGACTAAGCCACTACCTAAAGACTATACATGGACTGACCCTGGACTCTGACCCCATATGTAGCAATGAATATCCTAGTAAGAGCACCAGTGGAAGGGGAAGCCCTGGGTCCTGCTAAGACTGAACCCCCAGTGAACTAGTCTATGGGGGGAGGGCGGCAATGGGGGGAGGGTTGGGAGGGGAACACCCATAAGGAAGGGGAGGGGGGAGGGGGATGTTTGCCCAGAAACTGGGAAAGGGAATAACACTCGAAATGTATATAAGAAATACTCAAGTTAATAAAAAAAATAAAAAAAAATAGGCTCTGAACTAATGAATTGTCAGTCTTTTCACAACATATAAAGAGCTAGATCAGGAGAAATATATCTTACACATTTCTGCAGATGGGTACCATCTTTCTTCTGAAGTACCTGGTGTTCTCAGTTCACTTCCACACCTCAGTTGTACTGCCTGCTCAAGACAGACAGTGGGACACACTTGTGCTCTCCTCCCCTGAATATTAGTATTGGTCATATCCTGATTAGAAACTAGCCACCCTGATTGCACAACTCAAAACTTTTTTTTTCCAGATTCAAGTTGAGTTGTCAGGGCTTACTTAGCATCTGGGTTTCTGCTGAGAGACCAACTTCTCCCAGGGTACCAGTCCTCCTGAGGTCAGCTCTCTGTATGTATCAAGTTCATTTCCCCTCTCTCCTAAAATGACACTTTCGCCCTCAATGCTGGTGATCACACCTAGGACCTTGGCTGCGTTATTAAGTATTCCACCTACAAAGCCAAATCTCCACTTTATATTTTATTTAAATATTTACTAAAATATTTAATATTTATTAAAATTTAAATATAAATCTTTTATTTAAAAGATATTTAGAAAATGCCATCATTCTTGGTTTGTACATACAAATGGAAAGATATGGATTTCTTTCCACTGATGGTGCTCATTGATACCCCATTGTCTTATTTTCTACATTTGTTTCCTCGTGTGTATCTTCTCTGGATGGGAATGCAGAGAGCTTATGTCCCCACTTCCTGGATAGAGAAGCAGCAGCTCAAGTGACAGGCGGTGACATTTACATGGTAGATTTGGTTAAAATGGAGTCATGCTGACATCTGGTGTAGAATTCCTTTGCAGCTACGTGCCAAGGGAATAATGTGTCATGATGACTGTCTTTTCTGTGCTACAACTTGTAGCCAAGGTTACCCCCAACCTAATCACTGAAAAACCCCCAGACCATGTTCCAACAAGACACAATCTGGGAACAGACCCCACACAGACTTCAGCCTTCTCTGAGTCCATTCTATAAGGGCTTTGTGAAATCTACCTACATCTCAGCCTCAAATCTATAATGAAGAGTGACATCAGCCAAAACCTTATTCTTACTCAGGGCAGGGGCAGCTACAGTTTTGTCTTTTTCCCACTATATTTTTGGTTAATGGAATTGGATGATGATGCAAATTAAATATCTGATCAATAAATCTTGCAGTGATCCCAAGGCCATTATTTAGCTCTGTTGTTTAATAAATACAGATTCAGGTCAGAAGTTAACTGTGTAATTGTTGGTCTATCAATAAATATTTGCCTGAGGCTAGTGTAGGGATACATGAGGTCACTGAAGGATATGAGATGCCTCATTTTTAAGGAGCTCATAGCCCAGGCAGGAAGGAAAATCATCACCACATGAAAAGGGCACCACCACACACAGTGTGAACATCTGCAGTTGATTGAGGGGAGAAAACCACTTTCCCCCCAGAGTGGGACTCTGCTGGAAATGCTATAAACATCTTCAGCAAATCGATTCCCACAACTGCAAGGACTGTTGTTTTCCCTTAACACACAGGAAATTCAATAAATAAAAGAGACTTTAACTGGGATCAGGAAAATGATGGGGGTTTCATGTCAGTTCAGAGAGAATGGGATGGCAGAGAGCTGACCCAGGAGGAGGACTGGTGCCCTGAGTAAACTTAGACTCCCAGCAGAAACCCAGATTTAAGTAAGCCTGTCAGCCTGACTTGAGTCTGGGAAAGAATGTTTTTGAGTAGTGCAATCAAGTGAGCACTTAACAGTGATTGATATACTTAAAACTAACACACACACACACACACACACACACACACACACACACACACACACACACACACACGAAAGAAGGCTTGAAATTTCCCCTCAAAGGCTCCACAGGGACATACACAGGGATATTCCACAAGAGGAGAACCTCAGAGTCTGCCATTGTCCTGCTGAAAATTGGGGCAGAAACCACCATGTCTCTATTTTTGCTCAGCGGGTTAAACTTAGTATGTAATAGACAAATCAAAACTTTGAGAATACTTCCATTTTGAATGATGCATGTGTGGGAGGAAGATTCCCACAGGGGAGGAAATGACCACTTCTATGAGTTTCCTTGGCTCTGTGCATAAGTCATATGAGGATAGTCAAGAGTAACTAGTTATATCTAGAGATTCAGGATGGTAATTCTCAACTGTGATAATTTTTTTCCTCCAATGGGCATTTCACAATGCCTGGAGACATTTTTTTTATTAACTTGAGTATTTCTTATATACATTTCGAGTGTTATTCCCTTTCCCGGTTTCCGGGCAAACATCCCCCCTCCCTCTCCCCCTCCCCTTCCTTATGGGTGTTCCCCTCCCAACCCTCCCCCCATTGCCGCCCTCCCCCCACCAGTCTAGTTCACTGGGGGTTCAGTCTTAGCAGGACCCAGGGCTTCCCCTTACACTGGTGCTCTTACTAGGATATTCATTGCTACCTATGGGGTCAGAGTCCAGGGTCAGTCCATGTATAGTCTTTAGGTAGTGGCTTAGTCCCTGGAAGCTCTGGTTGGTTGGCATTGTTGTACATATGGGGTCTCGAGCCCCTTCAAGCTCTTCCAGTTCTTTCTCTGATTCCTTCAACGGGGGTCCTATTCTCAGTTCAGTGGTTTGCTGCTGGCATTCGCCTCTGTATTTGCTGTATTCTGGCTGTGTCTCTCAGGAGCGATCTACATCCGGCTCCTGTCGGTCTGCACTTCTTTGCTTCATCCATCTTGTCTAATTGGGTGGCTGTATATGTATGGGACACATGTGGGGCAGGCTCTGAATGGGTGTTCCTTCAGTCTCTGTTTTAATCTTTGCCTCTCTCTTCCCTGCCAAGGGTATTCTTGTTCCCCTTTTAAAGAAGGAGTGAAGCATTCACATTTTGATCATCCGTCTTGAGTTTCATTTGTTCTAGGCATCTAGGGTAATTCAAGCATTTGGGCTAATAGCCACTTATCAATGAGTGCATACCATGTATGTCTTTCTGTGATTGGGTTAGCTCACTCAGGATGATATTTTCCAGTTCCAACCATTTGCCCACGAATTTCACAAAGTCGTTGTTTTTGATAGCTGAGTAATATTCCATTGTGTAGATGTACCACATTTTCTGTATTCATGCCTTTGTTGAAGGGCATCTGGGTTCTTTCCAGCTTCTGGCTATTATAAATAAGGCTGCGATGAACATAGTGGACCACGTGTCTTTTTTATATGTTGGGGCATCTTTTGGGTATATGCCCAAGAGAGGTATAGCTGGATCCTCAGGCAGTTCAATGTCCAATTTTCTGAGGAACCTTCAGACTGATTTCCAGAATGGTTGTACCAGTCTGCAACCCCACCAACAATGGAGGAGTGTTCCTCTTTCTCCGCATCCTTGCCAGCATTTGCTGTCACCTGAGTTTTTGATCTTAGCCATTCTCACTGGTGTGAGGTGAAATTGCCTGGAGACATTTTTGCATATCTTAACTAGAAAGAGGAAGAGGCTACTGGCACCCAGTGGAATGAGATGAGAGAGAGAGAGAGAGAGAGAGAGAGAGAGAGAGAGACTATGAGCACCCTATACTATACTATACTATCCTGTTGTAACTATTCATGCTGACAAAATGATGAGTAGGGTCCAAACTAAGAAACCCTTCTCTACGGTTATCTGAGTAGAATTTAAACTATTTCCATGCCAGATACTATATGAAATGCAGCAAGAATTCTCAGTCTGCCAGTGATACAGATGGTTTGAAGGATTCCTCATATTTTTAAACACTATTTCTGGACCCCGGCAATCATCTGAAGTGCATCATAAAACTCAATTGAAAGACTCTGTGGTATTGTTGATTATAGTAAACCATTCAGTCACTGTGAGAAAGATACAGACTGTGAGACTAGCCCAAGCTTCATCCCACAGTCTCCGCATGTGAGAAGCACTTTGTCTGTGGTTCTGGCATGTACAAAATGATCCCTGATTCCCCTGCATTACACTTAACTCCTAGGTGCATGCACAGCAACCACAGACAATGTTTCAGCAGAGTGTCAGTGAAGGAGAGAGGGACAAATGGAACAATGGCTTCAGGGCAATGTGGTTCTACAAGTGTATTAAGGGTTAATAATTTTTGAAAGTTAAAACGATAATTTACCAAATGAAAAATGAACACGTATCAAAGGTTTTATTCAACTCTTCAATTAGTGAAGGAACTAGTAAGACTTCATCAAAGAGTCTGGGGTAAACCCCAACAAACATCGAAAATACTTAATCTGGGAAATCAAAGATTCTAGGACAAATTTATAAATAATACCAAATTGGCATTTTTCTGCAGAGTTCAGAGAAGGGAATTTCAAAGTCCTTATCCAAGACAGAAATTGTGTATCCATGGATAAATGTCTTTATTGGTACTATAAGTTATCAACAACTAAGTTGATAAGTTACTCAAAGACAATGAATGGTCCAGAGCCCAGAAGAGCCAGACAAACAGGAAAGATATATTTAGATGATGCTTGACTTCTGTAGAAGATATTTCAAAAGGTTTGGTCCATGTCAAAGTTCTTGGCAATTTTCCTTACAGAGGTTTTTGTTATTGCTGCTTACAAGGCTATTATGATCTGTTTTTCCTAGTTGGAATAAAGGAGAAAATTTGTCACATCAGGGAGGGGAGAAGAAAATACAGAGTTAGCAATAGGGCTCCAACATGGTTACTGCTCCTGCTTAGGGGTGATCTCACCATGGAGTGATATGTCCACCAGGATGCTGTTCCTGGAATCCAAGATGACTACAGGTTTTGGACAATGAGTAGAGATGAGATGTTCAGGCACCTTTTCAAGAATAAGACATTGTAAAAAGCCAAAACCCTGGCAGTTAGATATCTCAGTTACTCTATTTTTGTGCCTTCAGCCTTGAACAGATATAAGACAAATTAGGTATCATGAGCTTTTATACAAGCACTTATCAAATGATTAACATGTGACAAGCCAAACAGTCTCTAAGCAAAAGCGAAGGAGACAGACAAAAACATGAAGGCAGAGACCAGAGAATTTTATCCTGCTTTGATTTCCCTGAGTCCCTGAGCAAAGAGTAAATGCTTTACAGCAAAAGCCACTTCTAAGGACCTGTTACCGTTCCTCAGGGAAATAATAAAGGAGGAAACAGACTGAGGATAAAATGCAGAAAATGGATGTTAGACATTTAGTGATGCCAAGAAAAGTTAAATGACCATCCTTAGAGATTAGAAAAGGATACAACAGGGAGATTTGGTGAAATGAGATTGGAATCAGTGAATTCCAGCTGTCATGTATGTGAATGACTTTATAATACAATCAGAGTCACTGGCAAAGGGACAGACACTTAGTTCACTGAACACAATAGAAAAACAGACACAGACTCACAGAAAGAAAGACACAAAAATCAGCTCTATGGGTTAAAGACAGTTTAAATAACAGTTTTAGAGTCATTGGACACCCAGAGACAAAATACTTCCTTCCCTTTATGAAAATTAACAAGTATCACAGAGTTAAACATGAAACATACAACTATAAGCCTCTTGAAAGAGAATTTTTAGGTTTTTTAGGTGAACGATTCTTAGAGATGACATTAGCTTAGAAGTAAGAACACTGGGTATATCTGATTTCATCAAAACTAGTAGGCCTTTTTTTCTGTTAAAAAGAGTAAAAGACATACTTAGGCTTGGAGTTGGGGTACTCAGTGGAGAAGAGACTTGCTGAGCATGGGTGAGGACTTGAGTTTGAATCTCCAGAATCGAGGTAAAGTCAGGTATGCACCTGAAACCCCAATGCTCCCACAGTGAGATGACTGGCAGAAGCTTGTTGGACAGCAATGAACAACAAAGAGGCCCCAACACATACACACACACACACACACACACACACACACACACACACACACACACACACAAACACCAGAAACTTTATTGACCAAAAGGAAATGTTTAAATAACAGGTATAACAAATGGTTAGTATGCAGAATAAATAAAAAAAACTTGAAGAACTAAATAATCAATTATAAAATGGGGGAAATACAGAAACAAACATCGATTTAGGGGTGGAAAATAGGTGGGAAGTTAATGTGGTTCAACACATATAATTTTCTTGAAATGACACATTTAAAGAATGGAAAGGAAGCAATGGAGTGGGAGGGAAGCTGGTGGGGTCATAAAGAGGCAACAGGAAGGATCCTTGTGGTAATAGAACTTTTCTGAATCTGATAATGTCAATGTCATGCGCTGGTTGTGACTTGTACTGTGTCCCTAAGAGATGTTTCTGGGAATTCATTGGAAATGCTTCACAGGACCTATTATTTCTTATAAACATATATGAATCTACAATTATCCCAAGAGTTGTTTAAAAATTTTAAAAGTTAGATGGATGTGGCCTCCATCCCAGCCATTGGTCCTTGGGTATTGGTCTTGGTTAATAGAATTGTCTGTTTTCTGACTGAGTTGTGATTTTTTTTTTAGAGAAGAAGATGAAAAGGAGTTGAAGATTAGCAGGGAGGAGTCCTGAGATGATTGCCCAGGCAGGAGAATGAAAAAGTGTAGGAGAGCTGAAAAGTAAGAAAATAGGGGTTGCTAAAATTTCTTCCCTGGGGGGAAACATAAGATCCTCCTTCTCCTTATCCTCCTCCTCCCCCTCCTCCTCCCCCTCCTCCTCTTCCTCCTCCTCCTCCTCCTCCTCCTCCTCCTCCTCCTCCTCCTCCTCCTAAGGTTGCAACAATAAAACTACACACCATTCCACCAATGTTCACTCTGGAGAGCCATTGAGTTTATTGGGCTTCTTTATAGAGCACAGGTGGGGGTTACTTATAGAATTGTGAGTGTCCCTCCCCCTCAACAGGCTGCATCTGGAAAGCCTTCACCCACTAGGGAGGAGGACCTCCCTAGGACCCCATAGGACATAGATGAAGGTTCCTTGCCCTAGTGTTTTGTAACCTATATATTCTAACCCTACTCCTGGCCCAGGCCATGTGCAATAAAGCATAACTGCACACAACAGATGGTAGAGAGCAGTTGGATACTCACATGAGGGTCTAGTGACTATTGCCCCTCCCCCACAGTAGGGTATAAACAGCCAACAAGACCAGGTGGAATGATCTTGCAAGAAGGAATAACTGACATCCCCAAGATGTTGGTGATTTGGCTCAAAGGACATTACCTCAAATAGTTGAACTTGGGGCCCTTGCATATAGAGGTAACAGTGTGAATGAGTTTGGGTGAGAAGAACATATTGATTGACTTGAGAATAGTGTGCTCAAACCTGAGATTTTGAGATGATGGTGCTGTGCTGTGATTACTAATGGATATATTTGAAATGGTCAAGAAAATCACATATTAGGATGTCAAACTGATAAGAACCAAGTAGCTGGACCATTTCCTTGTACTTTTAAATTGCCTTCAAGGTGAAAGAACATATTTGCTACAGACAGAGTTAGGTAATACTTTGTGATACTTTTTTTTTTGCTTGGGGTGGAGTGCTTGTGTAGAATTGTAATTAAAAATGGAAAAGATACCTACTTCCCTCAGTCCTGGTGAGTGACAGAAAAGAAGAGACCATTTGGAGTACCTAGGTTCCAAGTGTGTTCCCAGACCAGGAACTAGAACAGGACCTGGGGACTTGTCTGCTTTGATATCCCTAGGGCTAGAGCCCCAGAGTCTGTGTTTCACCTGTGATGACACAGCTGAAACCTGAACACCTCTGGCTGAGATCAGCATTTCTAGAGCCACAACTGACGAAGGCAACATGAAGAGGAGTGATGACCAGAGGGGGTTTACAGACCCTTGGTGGAGACCTACTCTCACCAGTGTTCATAAATCCACCATCTCACTGGAGCCCAGACAGAGCAAAGTGGGAGGAAAGAGTGGAGAGAGCGGAGAGAGTCACGGTGAAGTGAGTGAAATGTGAGAGATGGAAAAGTCTTCTACCATTGCACCCAGGGAATCTTGTAGATGTGGCACTCATGCAAAGACCCAGCTTTGTATCAGAGGGCTAAATACTATGTGCTAATGCCCAATGGGGAAATGAAGAACCCACTCCAACCTAAGACAGGAAGCAACAAATCCCATGTCTTCTGGATCCTTAAGAAATTCACTCTCTTAACATACTGTTTCCTTTCAAGAAAAACTGGCATTTTATGTATTTACATGAAATAGCCTGATTTTTAAAGACTGGTAACCATATTTTAAAATATATGAAACATTTCACAGGGCGTAACAGGCACAAGCCATTGGCATGGCTCCAATAGCTCAAGAAATAATAGCAACAATTGACAAATGGGATTGAACTAGAAAGCTTCACACAGCAAAGGAAACAATCAGCAGAGGGAAGAAACAGCCTAACCAACAAACAAGAGACAACGTATAAGGATTCAAAAAAAATTAACACAGAGATACTGTATTTTAGCAATTATTATTTGATATGTAACAAAGGAACATTTGCCTAATGTTTTGAAAGAAGATGAATGATAAGGAAAAATTATAAGACCTTTCATCAAAGCAGACACTGTTTTTCCCTGACCTCCGCATCCTATTCCTGTAGTCCTCTTAGGCTCCACTCTTCCCCATATCCCTCTAACAAAGGGTCTATACTACATCTTCTCCTCTGCTTTGCACCATCAGGAACTTCTGGCCACAAGCTTCCTGAAGATATAAAAATAGCTTCTCCCAATACCATGCTGTTCATATTCTATTCTTATGCTCCCAGGGGTCTTTGCAAACCCAAAGATCCAACTGATAATTCAAAATGGTGTTCTTACTCTAAAAGCAGAGGGATGTCTTTACTCTAGTGTCACTGTACATATTTAACAGGATACAATTGTGGATGGTGCTGTAGTTAAGCTTTTTAGTGTCCCCTAAAGCTTTATGTGACAAAGGTTATCTCTTCATAATGGGGCTATTGGGAGGTGGAAGAGCCTTTAGGAGGTGGTAACTAGTGGGAAGACTGAGTCATTGTAGGTCTTGATGGAGATATTTGGATCCATTCCTTCTGTTTGTTACTTCCTGGCAACGAAGTCAGTGTCTTTGATCTGCCATGAGACACTGCCAATGTGTGCTGTTTCACCATAAGCCAAACAATGGGACCAGTCAACCACAGATTAACCCCGCCCAAACTGTGAACCCAAATTGACCTTTCTTTTAAGTTGATTTTCCCAGGTATTTGTTACAGTTTCTGAAATTTTACTATATTAGTTACTTCTCTCATTACTTTGAAAGGATATGCGTCAGAAGCAACTTCAGCCCAGAGAAGTTTATCTTGACTTGTGGTACTGATGTGAGAGCCCATCCTGGCAGGGCAGGCATATGCAAAGCAGCTTGATCCATGATGTTAGAGGTGCACATCTAACCATATGTCATCAGATAGACATAACATAGGAAGCTAAATCAGGGTTGGAGGTGCACTATAACCTTCCAAGGTTTATTGCCTCTGGTAGCCTGTGTCTGTTGGATATGCTGTACCTCCTAAAGGTTCCACAGCCTTCCAAAACAGCACCACCAGCTAGGGACCAACTGTTCAAACACAGGAGCCTGTGGGGGACATTTCAGACTCAAACAATAACACCGAGTAACACACAGGAGAGAAGAAATCTGACCTTTATTTTCACAAGTCTATAACTGAAATTTGGCAACATGAATCAAGGCAGCTGCCATGGCTTTATTATCAGGATCTTTTACTGTATCTCCATTAGAAACTAGAGATGTTTTTGTATCAAAAGGTATGTGTAACCCTACCTTGAAATCCATTTATATAACCTTCTGTGTTGAAATCACAAAAATAGCCATGGCTGTCACTGGAAGCCATCTTGATTGACAGAGTGCACACATATCCCTATACATACACAGCTGGGTGCTTGTATTCAGTGGTGCTGCATGTTTTCTTTTCAAGTGTCTAAGAGCATTCCTTGGAACAAGGAGCCAGAGTGATTGCCAGACTGCCCAAGGAGTGCAAGGCCCAAAGAAAGCTGTAGACCTCACATACATGACTAACCACCACCTGCCCTTAAATTAGGACAGCACAACCCTACTGTTGAGGTTTCTTGGAGACATCTTTGCTGTCAGGTCTGGAAGATACTATGTAGCAGCACAGGTCCTGATCTTCTGGCTTTTAGAATTTGTCTGCCCCTCTACCATAATTTTTCCTAAGCCTTAGGTATAAAGGTGTCAGGTGCATGAGATGGACTAGGCTCCCCAAGCTCAATTATGCTCCACACTCTGACCAGCTGTGAATCTTTGTAGTAGCCTCCATCTGCTGCAGTAAAGAAGCTTCTCTGATGAGGTGTGAGAGCCATACTTGCCTGGGCATTAAGGAAAGTATTTAGAATACAGGTAGAAATTATATCGGTTTAGGAAAATGGCAGCAGTAAGTTCTCCTCTAGTGACAACACCAGTAGACATGCCATTGTGGATGGAAGAAATGTCATAAGGTCTCACTCCTAGATGAAGAGCTATAGCAAATCAATGGCTGAGAGAGAGAGAAACAGAGAGAGGGAGAGAGAGAAGCAGAGAGAGAGGGGGAGGGAGGGAGGGAGGGAGAGAGAGAGAGAGAGAGAGAGAGAGAGAGAGAGAGAGAGAGAGAGAGAGAGAATCAGTTTTCTTCAGGGACAAGCTCCATCACAGGTTATTTAATCCCAAGTAGTCAGCCTTAAACACATATATGTAAGAGAAACATTAAATTGAACAAGTAAATTCTATACATTAAGGGACACACACACACACACACACACACACACACACACACACACACACACTCAAGCACACCAATCCTAATTTTAAAAGAAGAGGCCACGAGTTTGAGAGAGGGTGGAAGGCAAACACAGGAGTTGGAAAGGAAGAAGGAGGTATGGATATATGATTAAATGTAGTACTTGTATATGAAATTTTCAGCCCTCCTTTTTTTTTATTAACTTGAGTATTTCTTATATACATTTCGAGTGTTATTCCCTTTCCCGGTATCTGGGCAAACATCCCCCTCCCCCTCCCCTTCCTTATGGGTGTTCCCCTCCCAACCCTCCCCCATTGCCGCCCTAGTTCACTGGGGGTTCAGTCTTAGCAGGACCCAGGGCTTCCCCTTCCACTGGTGCTCTTACTAGGATATTCATTGCTACCTATGAGGTCAGAGTCCAGGGTCAGTCCATGTATAGTCTTTATCAGCCCTCCTTTTAATTTAACAAATTTAGCACAATTGGTATCCACTGTCAGCCACCAGTTAAAGGCACATTATAGACTTCAAGCTGAACAGACGAAAGGGAAGCTGCTTGCATTAGCTTCCTCAGCAGCACAGACTTCATCTCAGTTTTTTCTGTAATCCAAAGTGTCTACATCTGTCTCTAACACACTAGTCACCTTAAGGACCAGCATCCCATATCCACCACTATTCAGCATATAGTATGGTATCCACACACAGTCCAGTGGGGTGACAGAAGAACAAGGTTGTGATGTCCTTTTGGGAAAACAAAGAAGACAGAGTAAATATAGGAGATAATTGAAAGTCAATGACAGGAGGTTAACTGTCAGTGGTCAGGTAAATGAGAATACTTATACAGTTAGCCCACCCTCCCTGAGGAGAACTTGGGAGGATAAGCCCCTATGACAGAGACAGCGAGGAAGATTAGGACATTGGAGAATTTAGACAAATAATATCAAGGCAACACTAACAATTAAAGTAAGGAAGAACTCTGGAAGAACAGACATTCTCTAAAAGAGTCCCCCAAACCCCGGAAATCAACGCCCCTCATGATCACCCTACCTAGCATGGAATACTGTGTGACAGCTTTGTTTATGAAGTAGACTTAATAGCAAGATTGACTAACATTAGTCTGAGCAAGTGGGACTATCATGAAGCTGTGCATCTGGAGTGCTCAGTTCATGGAAAAGCCTTAGGCTTCTCTTCTGCTGACCAGGCTAAGAAAGAATTGAGAACAGAGGCTCCCCAGGAAACCACATGCCATCAAGGAAGCACTCCAGTACTGGCCTATGGGCTTGGGAGGAAGCACACACCCTGGGTCAGCTATCCCTTGTCTAGGAATGGCACAGATCCAATGTAGAACAGCCTGCGTATGCAGGAAAACATATCTCAGGCACTTTTAATACCCTGGGCAGCCATCACCACTCTTTTCTTATCTAATTCCTTTTCAGGCTCTGGTAGTCCTGCCAGGCACCGGTTATGGATTAACACTGTTGGCCTTTTAGACTTCTGAATTGAAAAGTACAATGTGGCACACAAAGAAAGGGTTGGGTTACACAAGTCTGTTTGTTCTAGAAACTCAAAACACATTTCCCATAGAAACAATGGCGATAAGGCAGAAAAGCGAGATGACCTCCTCCCTCCTCCCTTCTCCCTCCTCCTTCCACTCTCCACCTAGAAAAGATTTAGTCTGACCTTTGCAAGACAGTAGTACTATTTCACTGTTAAGTTGTTCTTGAGATAATGTATTTTACCTTGAACTTCAGATGCTAAAGCCTTCCTAAGCATTAAGTTTTTTGCTCTTTTGTAAATGAGAGACAGCTTGCATGGGGGCTGAGGGACTGCTTAATTAAAAGAACACAGTGGGGAGGATGGGGGGGTACCAAATTCATGAAGACAGCATTATTCTGATACCCAAACAAGATAGACACTCCAGAAAGGAAAAAATAAAACAAAACAAAGTATCTCATACATATGCAGGCAGTAGTCCTAATAGCGTCTTAGCAGCCAGGATCAGTAGCATTTGTAGTCCTAGCTGAAGCAAGAGAATGCTTTAAGCCCACAGCTTCAGGGCCAGCCTTGGCAATGTAGCAACTTCTTCTTCTTCTTCTTCTTCTTCTTCTTCTTCTTCTTCTTCTTCTTCTTCTTCTTCTTCTTCTTCTTCTTCTTCTTCTTCTTCTTCTTCCTCTTCCTCTTCCTCTTCCTCTTCCTCTTCCTCCTCCTCCTCTTCCTCTTCCTCTTCCTCCTCCTCCGCCTCTTCTTCTTCTTCTTCTTCTTCTTCTTCTTCTTCTTCTTCTTCTTCTTCTTCTTCTTCTTCTTCTTCTTCTTCTTCTTCTTCTCCCCCCCACAGAGAGAGAGAGAGAAAGAAAGAGAGACAGAGACAGAGAGACAGAGACAGACAGAGACACACAGAGAGAGAGAGAGCTCAGCAATATATAAAAATAATTATATCCTACAGTCAAGTGTTCATTTTCCAGGATTATAAGGTGCATTGCTTAGAAATAAGTCAATGTATCACACTGCATTAGCTAATGTTAAAGAGGAGAGATCACATCATTTCGTCAATGGCAAGAGGAGAATTTAATACTCATTTATGGAAAATAAATGAGTAATCTCCCAGAAATATAACAGATGAGCTGGTGAGATGGCTCAGTGAATATGAATGCTTGTAAGAACAAGGACAAGAGTTCATATCTCCACCACTCCCACAGAAAGCTAGGTAACTGACAGGGAGTGGAGACAGGAGGATTGTGGCAGATTTTTGCTCTGAAAGTGCCAAGATCTAGCTATAGTGGGAGACATTGTCTCAAGAAAATAAGGCAGTTAAAGACGAAGACACCCAATGTCTACCTCTGGGCTCCAGCCACCTGAACAGACACATACCATATACAGAAGACACACACACACACACACACACACACAACACACACATACACACTACACACACTACACACACACTACACACACAGTCGTGTGTGTGTGTAGTGTGTGTGTGTGCAGTGTGGTGTGTATAGAATTAGAAGAAAATGCCCTTAAGTTGCTTGAGAATGTTTACAAAAACTAGACTCTCTGTGTCTCCCTAGCAACACAGAGTTGGGATCTTGTTATTCACAGGCAGATATGAGTCTTGGCTCCTTACACAGATTTCCCTCACCTCCTTGATGAGGTTGAGTTTCTCATTGTTACGTAAGGGTCTAGACTCCCCATTGGGCCTTGACTAGTGCATTTTGGGGCCACATGGACAACTGTGCAGTCATCTCTGTGGAAAAGTTGTTGGTTCTAGTCCTTCAATCAAACTAAATGGGCTCCTCTTGGGACCTGTCTCATCTGGTCCTGTTGGCATTTCTTCATTCCAGTGTTGTGAGAACTGGGTCAACAAGGAGGTCCTAAAACAAACCACTATGTTGTTCCTCAGGTCTGGAGATAACCGGCCAGTCTGCCTTCTTCTCTTGACTTCTCAGTCTTCTTATGCTGCTAATTCAGTGTGCAGGAAGAACTGAGAGGTCACCTATCATCCTAGAGGGCATACGCCTGATGTTTCATTTTTTGGCTGCAACAGAATTCTACTTTTCATCAGAAGCCTAAGGCTTTGCTCTGGTCATGTGGACTCCTCCAACACCGACTTGTAGATTTACTTCCTTAGCATGGTGTCCTCCCTCCTCATTCTCCTTGATATATTTTTGTTGTTTTCTGAATAATGCACTCTAGAAGTCTGAAAATTCACAAGGTTGTCATTTCTTTCTGTGCTTTGCAGCAGGCTTCGGTTACTCTTCAGCCTGTACTGTCTGGTGATCTCAGGGACCCTAGAGGAAGATACCAGTTCTCAGATGTATTGTATAAGTTCTACATAATCTATTCAACATTCTTTGGACTTTGAGGAGGTAGATAGTGTATCTTATTGGTAGATTCCAAATCTCTTCCTTCTTCTCTTCTACTTCTCAAGATAATTCTTCTCTATAACGGTGCTATGATTTTAATATTTGTTAGCAACCCCCAGGTTCATATCTTGAAACCCTACCATCTAAAGTGACGTATGAAAAAGCAGAGGATTTATGAATATGAGTAATGCCTTCTGTAAGAGACCAAAGACAGCAGAGCCTAAAGGAGACAGAACCTGAAGGTGAATGCTAGCAACAAACCACTGAACTGAGAATGGGAACCTTGTTGAAGGAATCAGAGAAAGGACTGAAAGAGCTGAAGGGGCTTGAGACCCCATATGTACAACAATGCCAACCAACCAGAGCTTCCAGGGACTAAGCCACTACCTAAAGACTATACATGGACTGACCCTGGACTCTGACCTCATAGGTAGCAATGAATATCCTAGTAAGAGCACCAGTGGAAGGGGAAGCCCTGGGTCCTGCCAAGGCTGGACCCCCAGTGAACATGATTGTTGGGGGGAGGGTTGTAATGGGGGGAGGATGGGGAGGGGAACACCCACAGGGAAGGGGAGGGGGAAGGGTTTGGGGGATGTTGGTCTGGAAACTGGGAAAGGGAATAACAATCAAAATGTAAATAAGAAATACCCAATTTAATAAAGATGGAAATAAAACTTGAATAAAAAAGAATAAGTAAAAGACTGTTAAAGGTAGCTTTAAAAGTTTCCATCTCCACAGCAGAAAGCAAGTCCTCCCGAGACACTGAATCTATTCATGTTGTGTTCTTGAACCTCCAGCATACATAACTATGAGAAATGAACTTCTGTGGTTTATAAGACTGCCAGGTGGTGGTGTTTTGTTATGGCGGCCCCCCAAAATAAGTACAAATATTTTGGTCTATAACACATTTAGGCTCTAGGATTTCTTTCGGATTATTTGATTTTTCTTTTTGGGAGTCCTATTTTTGAAATAACATAGTTTATCTTTGGATATCAGTTTTGTTTTTGTTTGCTCCATGTGTCCTGTGAATTCCTCCTCCTCTCTCTCTCTCTCTCTCTCTCTCCCTCTCTCTCTCTCTCTCTCTCTCTCTCTCTCTCTCTCTCAATTCTTTACCACATCATCTGCTTCTTCTAATTTCCTTCAGTTGACTTGTTTGGGTTTGTTTGTCTGTCTGATTTGACCTTTATTATGTTGAAAGGAGTTTAGCTATCTGGAGAACTTTAGCAGCCTGTTCACATTTATCAGTTATTGAGAAGCTGATAGGAAAAGGGAACTGCAAATCTCTCAACTGTCCTCTCAGATCCACTCTAGCCATGCTGTCCTCTATCCTGGAACCTCTGCCATGCTCGCCAGTCTCCTTTATACACTGACTTCTGTTGGAAGTAACAAATGTACAGCATTGTTAAGAGGTCAAATGTCAGGCAGAGAAGACATGTTCCCTACTGAGCCGAGATTGTATTCCTCCTTTGAAGGCATCATGCCCAAGAGCCACCCCCTCTCCAACAGCTCTTCCTGGGCTCTAGGAATTATTTCTTTCTCCTTTTCCATGGAACTTACAATCTTGTTGGTTTCTGTTAGCCACGCCCTCTTCCCATTAAATAGATCATTTACTAAACTCTCTCCTCCTCTCTTTTGAATGTGCCATCTGTCTGTCATTCAGAGGTCCTGACCATTACCAAATTCAGGTCCAGGACAAAGCTTGGTAATGGGTGGCTTCAGTGAAGAATCGTTGGCCTTTGTATTGGAAGAAATCCATGCATATCCGTATCAGTCTGCCAGCACTCCCATTACAAAGCTTTATGGACATTTATATACTCACAGTTGTAGATGTAAATGTTCACATGCAATGTGCCAACAGATTTAGTATCTTCTGAGACCTTTTTCCTTGGCTTGTAGGTGGTGTCTCATCGCCCTGTCTTCCATGACAGTTTCTTTATGCATATGTTCGATGTGTCTGTATTTAGATTTCCTCTTCTAGTAAGATCAGCAGCCATGTGATACACAACTCCCGCACCAACTGTCTTATTTGAATTCATTACCTCTCTGAAACCCTGTCTCTAATACTACATCATTTTTCAAGGTTCTGTGAATTCAGGGGCAGGGGAACTCATCTTGGGGAGCTTTCTCTGGCTACATTGAGCACCAGGATCTATTTCTTCAAAAGAGCCTTCTCATTCATGGTAGAGGGTACATATTGGACCATTGTTCATAATAAAGAGTCTTAATGAGTTACGCTATTATTGTTCTTGCAGTTGATACCCTCTCTCCACTGAGGGTCCAGGATTCGCTCTTACTTTGGGAGAAAACAAAGTGATCTACTACTGTAGGGTTAGGGAGGATCTGTCCTGGGTAACTGAAGGTACCACCAACTTCCCTCTCTTTTCTGTCCTACATGTCTGACCTAGGGATGCTTGAATGCTCACACATGACCACTGGCTCTTTCTGCAAAAATACTAACTTCTTAAAGTTAGTTTTTCCATGGAGACATGGTTTCCAGATTCCACTCATTTGAGATGTTACTACCAGTTCATCCAGTTCATTCTACCTTAGGAAAAGAAGGTAGACAGCCACAAATTCGCTGTTAGTCATGTCTCCTTTAAAGCATCATTGAGTAAATGTCTCCTTGATATCCTTCATGCTGATGAGACGCTGTACATCTCCCTACTTGACCATAATTTTAGTGATCTGAGAAAAGAGTGAAAAACAAAGACTTGTGATCAAACCATGTTTAACCACAGGTCCACAGTGATCCTTAAAGTCCCACAGATTTGTCTCTCAAGTGCTAAAAATGACCTCTGCTCATCAGAATTCAGGATTCCACAGAAAATAAATGGGGTTTGATTTTAGATTCTTTTGTTGTTTGGGTGTTTATAATTTTTAGTATAAGCAACTATTTCATGTTGAATTTTTTATCTTATTTCCAACATTCATCAAAAGCTTCTTGTCTGTTGCAACTTAGAAAGAACCCTAGAGCTTTAACTTCATGCAAAATTCTGTAAATCTACCTTGTAAGGTCAGCCATTTGGAACCAGGATCACCCTTCTTTTATTATTATTTTCACTGAAATAATAACCTTTTGTTTTTCAAATAACATTAGATCTATAGACAAGATACAAGCACAGAAATTGCTTGTATCCAGCCCTCACTTTCTCCAATTATTCTCATCTTATATCGCAGGATATGCCTATAAAACCCTTAGGACCAACATCAGTACCTCTGTATATCAATAATTGTTAAATTCATGCTTTATTGGGACATCAGAAGTTTTCCCCCATTTCCCCTTTTCAATTTCAGAAGCCCTATCACCAAATGAATCTCATTGTGGTTTTCGTTGTTGTTTGTGGGTTTTTTGTTTGTTTGTTTGTTTTGTGGGTTTGGGGGGTTTTTTGTTTTGTTTTCCTACTGATTTATAACTATTTTTCAGACTTCCCTTGACTTTGATGACCTTTATAGTTTCAAGAAGCCTTAGCCTGATACTTTATAGAATGTCCCTTATCTTACTTAAGCTCCCCCCAGATAGGTTCTAGCTTGGCCATGGATGGGGGTGGGGAACTCAGCAGGAAAGTATGCTGGTCTTAAGATTATGTCCAGTGTTCATACTTTCAGCATGACTTCTTACGTGTACTGTGCCTTCTGTTACTATAACAAAATCATTGAGCTTGAGTCACTTAATAAAAACTGTTATTTGGCTCAAGGTTCTGGATGCAGATAAGCACACAATGAAGGAAGTGAGATCTGATTCATATTGGGAAGGGCCTCTCACTGCCTCATCACCTGTCAAAATGATGCAAGCAAGCACCACAGTGCTCTCTCTCTCTCTCTCTCTCTCTCCCTTTCTCTCTCTCTCTCTCTCTCTCTCTCTCTCTCTCTCTCTCTCTCTCTCTCTCCCCCTCATTTTGGTTGTAGTGTATCATGTTGATTTGTTGATTTTATTTATTTTATGTTACTCCTTGGAAACAAACTCATGCTATATAGCCCAGCCTTTACCCAAAATGCTACCCCCTGCCTCTACCTCCCAGGGTAGGATTATAGGAGTGTACCACTAAGTTCTTGTAAAGTCATCAATGCCATCCTTATCCTATACCCTCATGACTTCATGGAAACCGAATTCCTTCCTAAAAGCTCTGCCTTCGAAAGCATCAGCATATGAATCTCAGCATTAAATTTATAACAAATGAACTGGTGAAGGCCTGCTCAAACCACTGCATGATCTTTTCTTCACTCTGGAAGCTACCTCTTTCCATGTTTTACTACTTGGAAACAAGTCAGCAGGTACAGCTACACTCAGGGGTAAGAGCTAGCTCCTCTCTTTGACGATCCAGCTCCTGTTTTATTTTTACAGCACTAAGATGCTGAGATGGTTCCAGTTTACTGAAGCCTGCACACAGGTGACTGCGTGTTACTCTGTATGTATTTGGAAGCATCTATGTAATCAAAGATGAAAGCCAAATGGTCTCCTACTCCCTGCCAATATCCTTCCTCCTATGATAAAACAATTGTCTTTTCTCAGAAATGAAGTCTGTGACTGCATGACCATGGGTCTTTCTGCAAGGAGACTTTGTTAGGAGGTCTCCAGACTGTCAGAAGAATCACATTTATACTTAGATATGGATTTCAGGAAGTTATTGCATATTAGCATGCATTGCTTTGAACTGAGTCTACCATTCTGTCATTAAAGGCCCCAAAAGAGCGCAATGGCAAGTAGAGGCAGTGCATAGGGGCCATGGTGCTGGAACCTGCTCTTAACTTCATTGTGCTCTTACTTCAATGTCATGTATGATGCAGATAGCTTTTCTGCACACATCCCTGTATCATCAGGCTTTTCAAGAAATCAGTGAAAAGTTCTTCATACTCCTTAGAGCAAGAAAAAAGGCCCCTGCTCACTGACCACTAGCTTTAGAATATCAAGTCTTTGTCTGCTCCACCCCTCTGGGTTTTCTAATACTACACAGCATGGGTTCAAGTCCTAACTAAAGTAGGAACATGATCTTAACTACTCAACAGCTTCAAAGAGCACACTGACCCTTCACTGCATCCCACAGTCCCACTTTCCTGTCTCTATTCTTATCAGGCTCTGGTCCTTTTCTTTCCATTTCCTTCCTTTGGTCTAAGTGAGCCCTTGAATGCAAGTCTTTGGGGGTTGTGTCTTTCTGCTCCTTAGTCTGACTCACTGCTGCACTGCTACTGTACTTCCATACAACTATAGCTTCTATACTGGAAAAATAAGTGAAAACTTCCTAAGCCATTTTTGGAATTAATTATAAGACCAGGTGTTTTTTTTTTCCAGTGCCCTGGTCAGGATGGACCCATGGACATCTAATAATACTGCTTCTCTGTATAGAATACAATGGCAAATACATTGGACAAGGCAGCAAGCAATCCATTTGGTTTGTTCATTTCCTTCCTCTCTCATTCATTTAAGACAAGACAACCATGCTATTTACTCCAGACACCAGGGAATGCTGGAGAAAAAGATGGAAAAAATGGCTTAGAAAGGTGACTCTGTATGCTACAGAAGACGAAGCTAGAGTCAGAGCACATGAAGGGTTAACCCACAGACACCAAGGCTTCCAAGGACACTCCCAGGAAAAGGTGAGGTCTGCCTGACAAACTGATGGTCAGCCCAGTTACATAAAGGGAAGGGTTATTTTTATAAAGAAAATAAAGAGGCAATCTCTTCCAAACAAATCCCAGATGGGCTGAGAATCTTTTCTATAAAATAAACACACCCAGATCATAGGAAGTACAAAGGGACATGTTTACAAGGAGCTGAGAAACTGCCTGGCAGCAACTGGGATATCTATAGTCTACCTGTAGATGGTATCCTTTGTGAAAGCCACAGTTTGCAAGCAATTGGAGCTCAGCTAGTATATGTGTAGAACCACAAAGGTTAGTTATAGAGTGCTGACCTATAGATCTTATTGGGAAAGAGAAATAGAATAGATAGTTATGGATAGATGGGGGTGGGGATCTAGTGAGGAGGGAGAAAAAGTAGGGAATGGGAGAAAGACAACTAAAATTAAGGGACATTTCAGGAATAGTATGGAAACCTAATATAGAAGGAGCTTCCTAAAATATACACATACATAAAGTTGATCTAACTGAAATTGCCAAATAATGGGGGAGACATAGCCCTAACTAGCCATCTCTAGCACTAAATAATGCTTTCCAGGATTAGGTTACATCAAATTGAGCTTTTGGACAAAGAGATCCTATGGGAATTCACAGAAAACTCAAATTGTTGCCAAGACAGTTGTAATTGCTCTCCACAAAACAAAGTCAAGGCTGCAATGCTGAAGACAACACCTACACAATTCACTGAATCTGAAGAGGTCAAACTGGGAGCTAAATAGAGCCATTATTACTCCTCTGTGCTAGCTTCTTTGACACAGGAAGGTACTCTGCAAATGCCAACCAAGACACAAACCCTTTGATCTGCCATGGTGTCCTGCCTGCAAGATGTGCTAGGCTAATGAAGACATAGAACTTGTGGGAGTGACTAACCCGTACCAGGAGAGGGAAACCAGGCCTGATACTGCCTAGGTGACCAGAAACTAGAGGCTGGATAGCCCTTAGACCTAGGATATTGTGAGAAATTAATAAAGTCATTCATAATAATATTCTACTATATTCATAGATCAATGTTGCCTAGCCCATTGTCATCAGAGATATTTCCTCTTGCACTTGATGAAAACAGATACACAGACCCAAAGTCAAACATCAGATACACAGAAAACCCAAATTGGAGACCTCTATTGGGTCCCTTCTCTTGGAGCTTGGGGAAAAGGGGAGGAATAATTTTAGGAGCCAGAGGGTTGAGGTCACCAGGAGAGCATGGCTCACAGAAGCAAGAAAGCAGGGCTCATAGGGGCTCTCAAAGACTGAAGTAATCATAGAGCTTGAGTCTGCACTTTGTCCTCTGTGTATACATTAGGGTTCTCAGCTTGAGGTTTTTGTGGGACTCCTAAGAGTGGGAGTGGAGTTGTCTCTTGGTCTTTCTCCTGCTTTTGGAACTTTTTACCTCCTACTGGGTTGCCTCACGCAGCCCTGATATGAGGGTTTGTGCCTTGTCTTTGTTGTTGTTGTTGTTGTTGACTTTACACCCTGATTGCAACCACCTCCCTCCTCTTCTACCAGTTCCACCCTTACAAATCCCTCCCCCCATTACTCCCTCCTCTTTTCCTCAGAGAAGGGGAAGCCCCACTTTGGGTACCATCCCACTCTGGGACATCTACTCCCAGCAGAATTGTGTGTACTCTTATTGTATCTTGTTATGCCATATTTGGTTGATATCCTTGAGAGGCCTACTCATTTTTGAAGGGAAATAGAGAAAAGGTGGATCTGGGTGAGAGGGGAGGTTGAGCAGAGGACTCAGAGGAGTAAAGCAGAGACAAAAATATTTTAAAAAAGAAGAGGATAAAATGACTTTTCTGACATTCTGTGATACTCTTAAGATCAGTGCCTTGTTCAGCCATCATCAGGGAAGTTTCTCCTGCAACAGACGAGAACCAATACAGAGACCCACAGCCATACATGCAGAGACTGAGAGGCCGTAGAACACTCAGCTCTAAATAAAATGTCTGTTTCAAATCCCTCCTCTCAGGGCTCAAGGAACCCTGTGGAAGTAGAGGCAGCAAGAATGTAAGGGTCAGAAAGGAAAGAGAATAACATGAAGAGAAGGTCCGCTAAATTGAGATGATCAAAGCACATATGAATTTAGAGACTGGGACAGCATGCACAGGGTCTGCAGGAGTCAGCGCCAGGTCTTCGATGTATGTATTGTAGCTTCCAGTTCGGTGTCTTTATGGGATTTCTGAGTGTGAGAATGGGCAGGTGTCTGGGTTTTGTGTTTTCTTTTAGGCTTTTTTTCCCTTTCAGTTGTTTGCTTTGTTCAATTCTATGGTGTTAATTTTTTTATCTTATTATAAAGTATTTTATTTTATTATTAGCCCTTAGAAGCTGGTTTGTTTTCTAATAAGAGACACAAAATGAGGGGATCCGGATGGGAGGGGAGGTGGGGAGGAACTGGGAGGAGTAGAGGGAGGGGAAACTGTAATCAGGACATGTTTTGTGAGGGGGAAAAAACTTTTCAATAAAAGGGAAAAATAACAGGCACAGTGAGATTGCCTTCTAAAAGCAAAAACGCACATACTGCTCACACACACACACACACACACACACACACACACACACACACACACACACATTTCATATCTTAAAATACTATTTCAAGATGCCTGTAGAAGCCTATATCCCACTGACTGTACTGAATCATTGAGCTTGAAAGTGTTTTCTTAAAACTCCAAGGGAGAACATTGAGTTATATCAGTGACCACCTGCAGGATATGGAATCCACTGTTCTTTAAGTTAATCAATTATTTTTTAGAGCAAAAATACTTGCCAGTGATTTGTTTTTTTACTTAAGTGTTTCTGGCATTCTCTTATGATAACAATAAGTACTGTAGAGGACAGTGAAGAAGTATGTGTGTATGTTAGCATGCATGTAAATGTGCATATATGACTCCATGTGAGTATGTGTAAGCAAGCACATGCTTGATATGTGAATGTTTGATTCACCACAAGTAGCTTATATCCAGGATATCTAGTTAAATTTAAATTCACATTAAAGAATGCATAATATTTTACCATAATTATGCTCACAAGTGGAACCCATAAATACTATAAATGCTGCAAGGAATAAATGTGTGCTACAGTTTCATCCATTGCATATCCAAAGTCCAATATAAATGGCTATTCTGGATCTGTATTTTTTCTGGCAATCCTAGGAAACGTGAGAGTGAGGAGCTGTGTCAATAAATATGCATTCACATGGTATGAGTCTCTCTCTCTCTCTTTCTCTCTTTCTGTCTGTCTCTGTCTGTCTCTGTGTATGTGTTTGTGTGTCTGTGTGTGTGTCTGTGTTATTGTGTATGTATGTGTCTTTGTCTTCGTGTGTTTTTGTGTGTCTGACTTTGTGTGTGTCTCTGCATGTGTGTGCATGTGTGTGTCTGTGTCTGTGTGTGTGTGTGTGTCAGGGTCTATATGTGTGTGTGTGTGTGTGTCTGTATCACTGTGTGTCTGTGTCTGGCTGTGTGTGCATGTGTGTGTGTGTGTCTATGTCTATGTGTGTGTGTGTGTGTGTGTGTGTCTGTGTCTCTGTGTAAGTCTGTGTGTCTGTGTGTATGTCCGTGTCACTGTGTGTGTCTGTGTCTATAAATGAGTGTACATGGTAATACAGTTTCCACCACCAAGTGGAATGGCTGGGGATGGCTCTGCATTTTGCTACATTCTCCAAAAGGAAGTGGGGCCAGCATGGATAATAAAGAACACAGTATGATTATTCCAAAAGCTAACATATTAAAAGTGTTCAATTCAATAACTACAGTGAGTTTGAGTGGAAACATCAACACTAGATGTCTAGTCTAGTGAATTTTCAGGTTTGGGATCAACTCAAAAAGACTCTCCCACCCTGAGGCTCAGAGTTCTTCAAAGGGAGGCTTTTAAATCATACTTTTGCATCATTGATTCCATATCTGAGAATACTGAGCTAAGAAAATGAGCTGAAGTCAGTGACTACATGTGTGGGCAAGAGCATTTATGAGACAGGAGTTTGCTGCAAAACAATGAATTCAATGGTGAAGGAACTGTGGATCCTTTGAGGGTTGTGTGTACCATAATGAAATCTGGGCTGTAAACCCTTTGGGCTGCGGGGCTACAGACCAGTGCAAAACAGACAGCAAAACACACTCAGAGAAATGTCTGGCTTTTCATGCAGTGTGTATGAAAAGACTGGTAAGGAGAGAAAAAAGTTAATGTGAATTATCAGAAAAGAAAAATAGATTGACTTATATGGTAGAAGTTTTAGTTTTCAAGAGGTTTAAAACTTTAAAAGTATTTTCAGTGCTTTTCACACTGTGTTATGTCTGAAGCTAGAAAGAAAGACAGCAGGAGGAGAAGGGAGGCACGAGTATGAGCACAGTACGAACATGTCCCTGTGTCTGGGTATCATGAGACCTATTATTTTGTATGCTGACTAATACATTAAAGAATGAAACTAGAAATAGACTTGATTTGGAAACAAAGTGAGGACACACAGTGTTTTCAGTGGGTGTGGTGAAGGTGAATTGTACCACATGCCCGAGCCCAGGTGTGGCTCTATCTTTAGTAGAAGCTGGGGAGTTGCTGTGAAGAAGGAAATTCCTAATTCTGAAACTGACCTTAACTTGGCCCTGAGAAGGTGATTGTGAGGAACTCCTGCTACAGATGCAAATGGCCTTGGCTAGCCAGCCAGAACCAGGGCTTGCTTGCTCAGTGTTCTGGTGGGGAAGGTGAGGATGAAGGAAGAGTTTGCCGACTTCAGGTGAATCCAAGGCCTTGATCTTTGACGTAGGCAGATCCCATCAAACAAAATCCAATCAAGATGTCCTTGGCTCTTTACAACCTTGGCACAAGCACTGAAATGGGTCCTACAAAAACATGCAAATGTGCACGCCCTGAGAGAAACACCTAGAAGTCACATCAGCACCCGAAAATTATTAACGTATTTGTGTGATTTTTTTTCTTTTCTTGTGGCACAATGTTTGACAGAATCAACTTAAAGGAGAAAGGATTTACTGTGCACATTCTTTTAAAAAATTATGTACAAAATGGTGACGCTAATCAGTGAACTTTCATGCGCACCCTGTCTCTGATGACCCCTGGCTCCACTCCTGCCCCTTCCAAGTAGCTCTCATTCCACTTTCAGGATTCATGTATCATATTACCCTTTCTCCCCACCCTACTGCCCTCCTCCTTCTTCAAGACTTCATTTTCCCCTTTCACAGCCCCCTTTCTATTTTCATGATCTATTTCACCCCTATATGCATGTATAAAAATTAAAACTAGGATGGTCATATAAGAGAAAACACGTGCCATTTGTGTTTCTGAACCTTGGTTACTTTGTCTAATGCAATGAATTTTTCTGCAGGTATCATAACGTCATACTTTCTTATGACTGAATAAACTTCCTCGTGTATGTGTGCCACATTCTCTTTGTCCATTCATCTATTTATGCACATTTAAGTTGGTTCCACTTCTTAGCTATTGTGACTAAATGCAGATGTACAAGACTGGTAAAACTTAAGAGTCCTTCCAGTGATGCCAGAATAGTTGGGTCATCTGGCAGTTGTAGTTTTAGGGTTTTGGTTTCATTTTGTGGTTTTTGTTGTTTGGTGTTTGGTTTGTTTTTTAATTTCAGACAAGACACTTGCACACTGGTTTCTATAGAGAGAGAGAGTATGTGTGTGTGAGTGTGTGTGTGTGTGTGTGTAATCATATATATATATATATATATATATATATATATATATATCACCAATTTACATTTCCAAGAATAATATCTTGATTCCTAAACTTTACCAGCATTTTATTGTCACTTGTTTTCTTTTTTCCAAAGATTGATTGATTGATTGATTGATTATATATAAGTACACTGTAGCTGTCTTCAGACACACTAGAAGAGGGCATCAGATCTCATTACAGATGGTTGTGAGCCACTGTGTTGTGGTTGCTGGGATTTGAACTCAGGACCTCTGAAAGAGCAGGCAGTGTTCTTAACTGTTGAGCCATCTCCCCAGGCCATCACTTGTTTTCTTGATGAAAGCCATGCTGACTCAGTCTTTATTTTATTCATTTTGTTGTTTGCAAATGTCATAGATGTCTACAATATAACTTGATTATATCCATCATCCAACTATCTCCCTTCAGCACCTCCCTGCACTATTCCCAAAATATCCCCACTTTATGACTTTTTAAATTTTATAGCTCACTAAGTCCAATAAGTGCTGCTCATGTGCCCATATATGTGGACTCACTCATGAGGAATGGGTGCCCTACCAATGACAACATACACACAAAGAAAAGCAATTCTCTCTCTCAGCATCCGTCCATAGCTATTAGCTCTTTGACTAGGGTTGAGTATCAGAAGCCTTCTCTCCTCCATGCTAAAATTGTTAACACTTGTTCATGCGGGAGGGGAGTCTTGTGAAGATTACCACAGTTGCTATGAGTTCATGTGTATAAGATCCCTTTGATGTTCGGAGTCCAGGTCCTCACTGTATTCCTCCCCATCCTCCAGCTCTTACTTCCTCTCCATTTCCTCTTCTGCAATGTTCCCTGAGCCTCGGTTGCGGGGAGATGTAGATGCCCTAATTAAAGCTGAACACATTTAACCACTTAGTCTCACCCTTTTCAGCAGTTATGCATCTCCACATTAATCACTACCCTCAGCGATAAGAACCTTCTCTGACCAAGATTGAGATCAGCACAATTCTATGGACATAAATATTTAGAAGGTTGTTTGACAACAGGACTGTCCAACAAAACAACACCAACATCATTAGGTTCTTTTCTAGGACCTGAGACTGCATGAGCAATGGATTTTGACCAAATCCACAGAACCAGGCATGAATTCTCCCTTGTTCAGCAAGATTCAGATCCAATTGAGAGAGCAATTGGTTAGTCCTATAAACAGCCTTGCCACTATTGTACCAGTGGGCACATCTTTCAGGCTAAGTCATTTTATAGCATGCAGGGTCTGGTGCTATATAAGATTACTGGTAATTTTCTCCTTTAACAGTCTGCACATCACGTTCTAGCACTGTCAAAGCTAGCCAGCCAAGAGTTTACTGTTCCGCTAAAATTTCATTTCTCTGTGTCCTGCAATTCTAGGGTGTGGTATGTTCAGGAATAAAGTCTTACCAACTAGTGAAGAGACAAAAGAAGTGTCCCTAGATTTTTTTCTCTTGTGAACAGATTTTCTCCTAACATTTATCAACGGGTTCATTATTGGTATATAGGAAAACCACTTGATGTTCATATTTAGATTGTGAGTTGCAACTTTGCTGAAAGTTTCATCAGATCTAAGAGCTTTCTGGTGTAACGAATAGAAATTTTATTTATAAAATGATGTTATTTGTAAATCTGACTTCTGCTTTTCCTATTTGTATTCAATTCATTTCTTTCTCATATCTTATTACTCCAAGACTTCAAGCACTATATTAACAAGAGCAGAGTTGGATATCCTTATTTATTTAAAATTTTAGAGGAAATATTCTCACGTTTTCCCATTTAATATAATGTTGGCTACAGGTTTGTCATACATATTTCTTATTATGTTAAGATATGCTTCATCTGTGCCTAGTTTCTTCTTTTAACATGGAGGCATAACAAAGTTTTCAAATGCCTGTATACATCTATTGAGATAACCATGCGATTTCTGTTCTCAGGTTTATTTTTATTGGTATTACACTAATGGAACCAACCATGCATGTGGGGATGAAAATGTCTTTGTCATGATTTATTCTTGAATTTAGTTGGTAGGTATTTTGTTCAGAATGTGTGCATCATTTTATGAGGAAAATAAATATATAGTTTTCATTTATTGTCTTTAACCACTTAAGGTATCAGGGTATTACTGGCATTACAGAATGAAGTTTAGTCATGTACCTGCCCTTTCTACTTTGTAAAACAGCTTGAAAAGTATTACTGTTAAGCCTTTTTCAAATGATTGATAGAATTCAGTATTTTCTCCTCCTGGTGATCACATGGGTTCTTTCTCTCCTTGGACCCTCATTCTTATCACTCTCCACAAATCAGGGGAGGTTTACTACACTGAAGTCACTGCTTTCTGGCCTATGAGAAGGAACTTTGTGATAGAAGTCTGCTTTCTGACAGAATTTACTGGTCTGAAGCTTCTATTATCAAGTTATACCGAGAGAGTGAATTGCCTGTGTGGAGGGGCTTCCCCTACAGTCCAGATCACAAGCAAGGCACTTGAGAGTCCTTCATTTAAGCTGGCAATCAAGAGTGGGCTGATGTCTCAGAAAGACTCTTGATACAGAAACTCGGGAGTACAGCATTTTTAAAGACAGACGCCACAAAACCAACAATAACATCATTGTCAGGTATAGGTCAGGGGAACTTGTAATATGTACTTGGTTATACACTCAGTAGGTATTTTGGTAATGCACTTGAGCCGTGGTCATGTTCCCAGAAGTCCAGAATGCATTGTCAAAGACTGAAAACAACCACCTTCTCATACATAGAAATGAGTCAGGGTAAGATCACCTTATCTCAGCCACTTCACTTTCCATGACTGAGGTTCTGGGGAGTGGAGAAGAGGCACACCCATCTTAATACCTTTTGTGGACCATTAAGATACTTTTCAGAGATCCATGACATACTTCTTGCAATCTCTTGTAGTTTACCAAGGTAACAAGGGTGGAGACCTTTTTACTTGTTCTTGAGCCATACTCTGGCTACTCTTAAATCATCCTCCAGTTACTTTTCCAGATCTTGTGTCTTGTTTACACAGTGCCTGGTGAGAATACTTCATGGTCAAGACAACTGAAATCAACTGACAGAAGCAGATGGATATCAGGGGTAGCAGAGAAATTTCCACTTTCGCAGATTTCTGTTTGTAGGAATCAGATTTATTGCGTTTTTAACAACTTTTTTCTTTTTTTTTCACTTTTATATTTATTTCACTATAGTCAGAATGCAATAATTTTAATATCTATCATTGAAATATACTTTTATTTACTTTAGCTTAGTATGTGAACCTTTACAAGACATTAATGAAAGATTAGAAAAGTATCATAAGTTATATTATCAGTGAATAAATTATATATTTATTTCATCTTTATTAACTTGAGTATTTCTTATTTACATTTCAATTGTTATTCCCCTTCCCGGTTTCCAGGCCAACATCCCCCTAACCCTTCCCCCTCCCCTTCTATATGGGTGTTCCCCTCCCCATCCTCCCCCATTACCGCCCTCCCCCCAACAATCACGTTCACTGGGTGTTCAGTCTTGGCAAGATCAAGGGCTTCCCCTTCCACTGGTGCTCTTACTAGGATATTCATTGCTACCTATGAGGTCAGAGTCCAGGGTCAGTCCATGTATAGTCTTTAGGTAGTGGCTTAGTCCCTGGAAGCTCTGGTTGGTTGGCATTGTTGTTCATATGGGGTCTCGAGCCCCTTCAAGCTCTTCCAGTCCTTTCTCTGATTCTTTCAACGGGGATCCTGTTCTCAGTTCAGTGGTTTGCTGCTGTCATTCGCCTCTGTATTTGCTGTATTCTGGCTGTGTCTCTCAGGAGAGATCTACATCCGGTTCCTGTCGGCCTGCACTTCTTTGCATCATCCATCTTGTCTAATTGGGTGGCTGTATATGTATGGGCCACATGTGGGGCAGGCTCTGAATGGGTGTTCCTTCTGCCTCTGTTCTAAACTTTGACTCCCTATTCCCTGCCAAGGGTATTCTTGTTCCTCTTTTAAAGAAGGAGTGAAGCATTCGCATTTTGGTCATCCCTCTTGAGTTTCATGTGTTCTGTGCATCTAGGGTAATTCAAGCATTTGGGCTAATATCCACTTATCAATGAGTGCATACCATGGGTGTTTTTCTATGGTTGGGTTACCTCACTCAGGATGATATTTTCCAGTTCCCTCCATTTGCCTATGAATTTCATAAAGTCATTGTTTTTGATAGCTGAGTAATATTCCATTGTGTAGATGTACCACATTTTCTGTATCCATTCCTCTGTTGAAGGGCATCTTGGTTCTTTCCAGCTTCTGGCTATTATAAATAAGGCTGCGATGAACATAGTGGAGCACGTGTCTTTGTTATATGTTGGGGCATCTTTTGGGTATATGCCCAAGAGAGGTATAGCTGGGTCCTCAGGTAGTTCAATGTCCAATTTTCTGAGGAACCTCCAGACTGATTTCCAGAATGGTTGTACCAGTCTGCAATCCCACCAACAATGGAGGAGTTTAACTTAACTTTTTAAAAACCCTTTTCTATCACATTTTATACACATCTTTTAACCTGGGATCCTTGGATCCTGGTTAAGGAGATCTAGTCCTCATGGAAGGAAGACAAGATAAAGTACATGGCAGCATGAATGTGAAACAAAAGTCATTGACATATTGGCAGCTTAGGAAGCAGAGAATAGAAGTGAACAGGGAGCTGGGATGTGACCCTTACACCTTCCTCCAGTGCCCTGGGTCTGCTAAGCTAGGTCCATGTCCAAAGTTTCCCCAGTCTCCTCAAACAGCTCTACTCAGATTTCAGACATAGAAGCCAAAGAGAAACAGTTCATATTCAACCATGTGTTTATTTCCCATTTGCTCTGCTCTGTCATCTTTATGATTCTGTGCATCCACAGTTCTTTTATGTCCTTCATGGTTTAATTAGATTCAAGTTGTGTTGACTTCTGTGTCTAGTTTCTTCAATGCATGAGAAGCACACTTGTGGGTTTATTTTTGTTTTGAGAAATCTTTGATCCTGGGAATGTCAAGAGATAGAACAGAGGTCTGGGACAATGTGAGTTTGTAGCCAAGAGAAGGACAAGGCTGAACCATAAGTAATGCTGATCCTTCTGAATGTGTATAGTTGTGAGTATTATTCTAAAACCCAAGAGAAAGTCTTGCCTATATGACACAGATATGGATCTGCTCATTAGAGATGGTGTTTTATGACCTTGCCCTCACTCTCAGTCCACCCTTGTCTGTTGGAAAGCAGTACTGGGAGCAAGAAGGACCTGACTAAATCCATGGGGACAACTTTCCCATCCCCAAGTGTCATGTTGAAGCCCCTTTCAGACCCTGGTTCAAGAACAAGCATGCAATCCAGTTTTAGGCATTGAGTTTTGGCTGGGGGTTGGAATATTCTTTTTTAAAACTTTTTATTAGATATATTTCTCTATTTACATTTCAAATGTTATTCCCCTTCCCAGTTTTCTGTCCATAAGCCCCCACCTCCTCCCGTTCCCTCATACATCCCCCTTACTTCCCTCCCCATATTCCCCTGCACTGGCCGTGCAACCTTGGCAGGACCAAGGGCTTCCCCTTCCATTGGTGCCCCAACAAGGCTATTTTCTGCTACATATGCAGTTGGAGCCCTGGGTCAGTCCATGTATAGTCTTTCAGTTGTGGTTTAGTCCCTGGAAGCTCTAGTTGGTTGGCGTTGTTGTTTTTATGGGTTTGCAAGCTCCTTCAACTCTTTCAATACTTCCTCTAATTCCCCCCAAGGGGGTCCTGTTTTCAGTTCTGTGGTTTGCTGCTAGCATTGACCTCTGTATTGGACATGCTCTCGATGTGTCTCTCAGGAGAGATCTATATCTGGTTCCTGTCAGCATGCATTTTTTAGCTTCATCAATCTTATCTAGTTTTGGTGGCTGTATATTTATGGGCCACATGTGGGGCAGGCTCTGAATGGATGTTCTTTGAGTCGCTGCTCAAAACTTTGCTTTCATATCCCCTCTTATAGTTTTCCCCTTTTAAGAAGGAGTGGGGGCATCTGCATTTTGGTCGTCCTTCTTCTTGAGCTTCATGTGGTCTGTGGATTGATTGCATCTTGGGTAATTTGAGCTTTTGGGCTAATATCCACTTATCAATGAGTGTATACCAAGTGTGTTTTTCTGTGATTGAATTACCTCACTCAGGATGATATTTTCTAGTTCATTCCATTTGCCTGTGAATTTCATGAAGTCATTGTTTTTGATAGCTGAGTAGTACTCCATTGTGTATATGTACCACATTTTTTTGAATCCATTCCTCTGTTGAAGGGCATTTGGGTTCTTTCCAGCTTCTGGCTATTATAAGTAAGGCTGCTATGAACATGGTGGAGCATGTGTCTTTGTTGTATGTTGGAGCATCGTTTGGGTATATGCCCAGGAGAGGTATAGCTAGGTCCTCAGGTAGTGCAATGTCCAATTTTCTGAGGAACCTCCAGACTGATTTCCAGAGTGGTTGTACCAGTTTGCAATATCACCAACAATGGAGGAGTGTTCCTCTTTCTCTACATCCTTGCCAGCATCTGCTGTCACCTGAGTTTTTGATCTTAGCCATTGTGGCTGGTGTGAAGTGGAATCTCAGGGTTGTTTGATTTGCATTTCCCTGATGACTAAGGATGTTGAACATTTCTCTAGGTGTTTTTTGGCCGTTCAATAATCTTCAGCTGAGAATGTTTTGTTTAGCTCTGTACCCTATTTTTAATAGGGTTATTTGGCTCTCTGGAGTCTAACTTCTTGTGTTCTTTGTATATTTTGGATATTAGGGCTGGAGTATTCTTGAGGCATGTCCCACACCATTCTTTTGTTCACTCTGTCTTTCCTCTGTTTACACAGAGCATGAAGGATGGATCTCATTTACCTCTGGATTTTCCCAATACTTGCTCCCATCATGGCAACCCACTTTCAACTCCAAAGAAGTGTGGAGAGAGCTGTATCTAGAGTTCACATTCTTATGACTGCTGATTATTAAACCTTTTATCTCCTTGTTGAATTGCATGCTCCAAATTTTGGCTAGCTTCATTTGGTCCTGGAAAAACTACAAACACTCAATCATTTTGCTTAAACTTAATCAAGCTAATGATTATAATATGGTAGTGTTGACAATGTCTGAGCCAGCATGACTCCAAGATTCCTTTTCTTGAAGTGGAAAGGTTGAGATAGACAGTAGTTCTTAGGAATTTGCATCTCCACGTTCCTTTCAAGAATAAACGGAAACCCTTTATTCCTCATGAAGTAGGTACCCATCACTACTTTGAAAGGAACTATAAGTGAGAAGCTACAGCCTAGATACTAGTACTCAGCTGATCATTTATCAATGATGTGGAACCACAATTAATGAACCAACACCTGGGTGAATAAGACCCTTCTCCTCACTTCTGTGAGAATGGTAACTCTGCACTGATGTAAAAGTGGGTTGTGATGGGAGCAAATCATGGGGAAACACCCAGGAGTAAATGAGATCCATCATTCATGCTTCATATAAACAGAAGAAAAACACAAAGATCAAAAGGAATGGGATATGTGTCCAGTATCAAAAATACTCCAGCCCCAGGCAAGACTACACAGGTTTCCTGGCTAAATAATAAGCATGATTATGTCACAAATCTTAGCAACACTTATAGCACACTTGGTCTCAATTACCACAGACCATCCAAACAAATGAATAAAAGACGTGCTTTTACTGCACTAGCCCCCTGATAGTCTTAAAATGGGAGGTAAATTGGAAAGAGATATGATCTGAATTGGATATCAACTAAGCAATGATTCATGGTTCATCTGAGGAGAGTTGGGTAAGTGAATATCTCTTCAATCTAGACAAATCTGTAGGTAAGAGCTCTGTTTTTTTCCCTTTTATTAAAAATAGGTTCTTTTCTCACATGATATATCCGGGTTACATTTCCCTCTTCCTCTACTCCTCCCAGTTCCTCCTCAGATTCCCTCCCATCTGGATCCACTCCTTTTCTGTCTCTCATTAGAAAAATAAGTAAGCTTCTAAGGAATAATAAAAAGATATAACAAAATGAAATATAATAAGATAAAACAAAAACTATAGCATTGGAGTTGGACAAGACAAACAGAAGAACAGAGCCCAAGAAAAGGCATAAGAATCAGAGACCTGCTCATTCACATGCTCAAGAACCCCATGAAAACACTATACTAGAAGCCATAATATTGAGAGGACCTGAAGGAGAACCATGCAGGCCCTGTGCATGCTGCCTCAGCCTCTGTGAGTGCTGCTGCCTCAGCCTCTGTGAGTGCATATGAGTTTTGATCATATTGATTAGAACTGTTTTCACCCAGTGGATGTTTTAAATAATGAATCATCACAGGGCTTGTTTTAAAGATGTGCTGTGAAAATGAAGTAAAGCTAATGAAACATTCGTTCCAGGAGGTCCCCAATTTTCCCATTTTTGATTTCTGTTAGCTCTGATGCCTTCATGGCAGGCAAAGAAGGCTTTCCCACAGACACTAAAACCTTTGCTGGACCCAGTGAATGATGAGCAGCCTTGTCATCCAGGACTCAGGCCCCCCTACTCTGCTCTGCCTCCTCTTCAGTTTGTCCCCTTGTGTATGACCTGACCTCAGCAATTCCAGCAAGTGAATCTGTACATTTGACATCCAGCATCTAGAAACAAAAATGACCGCTCCCTCATACAAATCTCTTACAGTAAGGGAAACTGTGCAGAAGCCTCCACAGTCTTCTTTGTGGGAATGATAGTCAGAGCCAGTCAGAGCTTCATTCCTAACTTATTGGTCAGCTATCAAGATCCTGGATGACTACAGCCTCTCCTCAATGGTTCCCTCTCTTCATTCACATCTACACAAAGGAAGGAATTCATACCCAAACACAGCCAGAAATTTGACCAGGGTATTTTTCTACTTAAAGTCCCAGTGCAACAGTCAAATAAATTTAGGGGATAGTAATCACAACAATGTTTTTTTTTCAGATTTTACATCAATTCTCATCCTTTATTTTAAACATACACTAATTTATTTTTAGATAGTTCATGTGGACAACTTTGAAAGCCAAGCTGAAGCAGAGAATAAGATCCATTTATGTTTTCTCTGAAACATAGTCTGCAAGGGGAAAGATTCCAGATAGATACTGTCAATGTTAGCTGTGTTTGGAAACATCAACTTTCTGACACTCCTCACAGTTTTACAGTACCACTTTAAATGGGCTGCTCTTTAATCTATACATGATGCTAGAATTCCCACAAAGAAATGCTAGTTGAAATTTTATGTATCTGAAGAGTATAATATATTGGACTGCAAGCCAACAATTTAGAAATTTAGTTTGGTTGACTTTGAATATGGAAGAGAAGTCAATATGTCATGGGACTTCAAACAATTTTTTCACGTCCTTGTAATGGCCTATTTGAACCTAAGTCAGGGAATGTGTATCTGAATGGCAATGCTATGATGTTTATCCTGAGGCATTTAAAAATGTAGCCAGTTCAAGCCAGTTCCCAAATAAAAATTAATCCAAATGGCATTTCTGGCAGTTTCCAAAGTTGGGAAGCAAAAATATCATCTTACTGTGGCTTAGCATGATGGGAGAGATAACTGAGAGAGGTCACAGGTCTTCCTCTGTTCCGTGTTGGTAATAGAGATGTTGGCCAGTTATTTACAGAAACACAAACCCTATTATTGAGGAGCAGCCATATACCCGATCTCTATTGCTCCTGTATCGCTTCTTCTCTCTCCTGTGCCTCAGCTGTGAGAGACTTCTGCAATGGGTTAGTTCTCTGCTGCATATAAAAACAACAGTTTCATATTGGTTCCAGCTGGTAACTCAAAATGGTGTTTGGGTCATTCAAGTCCAACCTGCTAAGTCCTTTGGTGTCTTGAGGAGGGAGGTGCTCTGAGGCACTATGCTCCTGGGTGTGGCTTGGCTCTGGTGGGATACAAGCATGGTGCTCATAACAGGATACCAGTATCCCCCAGGAACATTTCATAAACTCCATTATAGGACTACGCCTAGCATAGCTGGATCAAAAACCAGTCATCTGAGTGCTCATGCGGGATTCCGATGCCCTTTCAAGTTTAATGTTTTAAAAATATTTTGCATTCTTTCTCCCACAAAAGAGCTATATTCTATCAACTTTTAAAATGAACCTCCAGTAGGCAAGATGGTTCAGCAAATACAGGCACTTACTGCCAAGAGATCTAATAACCTGAGTTAAAACATCAGGACTCACAAAGCAAAAGGAGAAAATGACCCCCACAGGTGGTTCTAGGACCTCCACTCCATGTGTTGGCATGCATGCGTGCACACACTGACACACATACACACACTTTTAAATGTAAGGAAATGCAAGCCAGATACCTTGGTGTATACCTATAATCCTAGCACACAAGAAGCAGAGGCAATAGAGTTGAAAAATTGAAGCCAGTTTGGGATACATAGCTGCAGGGCAGCCTGGTTTATATTGTAAGACTTTGTCTCAGAAAACAAGAGTGTAAATTATGTGTGTGAAGAGAGGGGAGAGAGGGAGAGAGGAAGAAATATATATATATATACATATATATATATATATATATATATATATAGAGAGAGAGAGAGAGAGAGAGAGAGAGAGAGCACTTTGAGAGTTGAAAGGAGCAATTTGGTTTGTATTTCTATACCAAAAATATCCTGTCTGCCTCCAGCACAGTATTGAAGATTCCTGGTCTTTATGCACAGGCTCTGCTGCTTATTAATTAATCTCAGTGGGAGCTTTTAAATGGCAGCTTGTCTCCAGACAATGCAGAATGGCCTTGCTGGAAGGCTCAGCCATGCACACTGAAATTTAGGTATATTTCTTCATTGAACCAGTGGCAAATATGTGCCTGTGCTGTGTGATATACTATACTAGTGTGTCCAGATACAGCGAGGAGCAAGTCCCTACTCAAAGGACAGGTCCTACACATTGGGTGGGACCCTTCATGTGGTGTGTTGTGGTTGGTTAATGTTGAAAAGACCCTCCCTAGGACCACTGAGCTGAGGTTTGAGGCTCCCCTAAGACCAGAATATTCTTATCCCATACTAATCCTTCAGGCAGAAGCTTCATGAAATGTAAGTGATGGGTCTAAGAGGACTCAGGAAAGAAGTCTGTCATGTTTATAGCACACACAATTACTGAGTACCTTCACGTCCCACTCAGCAAAGATGGTGGCTCTATGCAGAAGCTTAACTCTGTCCTAGTATCAAGGACAATATCAAAGGAACTCCAACAATGGAGGGAATGAACAAAAAAAGAACAGAATAAGGAAGAAATGTGAGTCCAGAGATGTGATTGGCAAGGAAAGCTTGTGGCACCCATCACCACAAAGTCAAAAAGGCTGTCTGGCCAGCCCAGGCCAGAAAAGGAAGAAGATGATTTTTAAGGAACAAAATGGCCTCTAATTGGGTAACTTAAACCCTCCACCTGCCCCTTAAACTCATGTGCAGCCACAGGACAAAGAGATGACTGTGTTGTGCTTCTTAAACATCCTTCTCAACATATCCCATTCACTGAGCCAGTGAGTTTTATGGATGGGGAAGTGCTTTGGACATGTGTAGCCTAACACAGATGTTATCTCAGTTTGAGACAATTGAATCTATTTTTGCCTGAGTTTAACCAGAAGTTTCTCCTAAGATGCCCTCAATAATTAGGAAAAGATCTCACATGCATTTCATGGAGTTTCCAGTAGAAGCCCTGCTGCCTCTCAAGTTCTTTCTCCTCATACCCAGCTGGGGTCTTCCCAGAATGGAAAGTCTAGAATGAAGCAACAGTTCAGTCCAGCCTTTCAGACCTGTCTTTGAAGTGGATCATGAGGCTGGCAGTGTCTAGTTGCTGGCAGTCATGGACCCAATTTCTTCTTCCAGGCTGTGATGGTGGCCGCCTATCCATTCCAAGCCACTTGTTCCTATAAAAAAAGTAACTTAAACCTGGTATGGTCCATTCTGGTCTATAACAAGAAGCCAGGAACTGAGCAACTTTCAGACCACAGAAATATATTGCCTATAGTGCTCAAAGCTGGAAATTCAAGATCAAGATGCTGGCAGATTTGGAAACAGAAAGGCCAGTCCTGGCTTATACATCACAACTTCTTGCTGTGTCCTCTTGGCAGAAGAGACCAGAAATCTCCTCTACATGGTTACTAATTGTAGTCATGGAGACTCTGTCATCATTATATAATCACCTCCACCAAGCAATGCCTGGGAACACCATTACCTTGGGGGCAGAATTTCAGCATGTGATTCTGGGGGGCAAACATAGTCCACAGCACACACATTAACTACTGCCCACCTCTGGCCCACTTTCCATTAGGCAGATGCCCATGGAAAGAATGACTGTCTTTTCCAAAAAAGCAAATTGCACTAAAAAATGACTGAAGAACCACACCCAGGAAGAGTGTTATGCATGCTTCACATTTCCTTCCTCTGCTCATTTCCAGATCTCAGGAAAGTGGTTGCAACAAGGCACGAACTAAATGATCTTAAGAAGGATCATCTAAGCCAGCCTTTTCCTCCCTCTAAGCCTATCATGTCAAATTTGTGCAGTTTTATTGTGTGTACAGTCTAGTAATACATCAAAGTTAGAAACGGATTCACAAGCACTCTGAACACAGCAGTTGGGACACCCTATAAAGGGAACATCATGAGGAAGAGGCTGTGCCCATTCTCATGGATTTCAAGTCTCTGTGCTGTGCCCAGATGCATTTCTGTCCATGTGTTTTTCAATAAACCATCCACTGGAAACTGGACTCTCCTTGGAACAAGAGAGGGTATTATAGATGTGCTTGACACATCAGAATTCTGAGAAGGTGCTTAAGGTGGCTCAGGGCTTTTGAAGCCAGCATCTGGCTGACCTACTGAAAGAGATCTACCAAAAGTCCCTCTCCTCACCAGCAGTGCATATTCTTGTGCCATATTAAATGAATCTCTCCCTGCTGGGAGCACACAGAATGCAGCCCCAAGGACTGGAGGTGAGGCTACTATATACAACGTACAACCTCAATGATCAAACCCACCAGGCCTTAGCCAGAGTTTTTTCCATTTCTGCATTGAGATCAAAGACAAAAAGATACCAGTGTCCCACAGGGAACCTTGAGGTACTGAGCCACATCTTTCTATCAGCTTCTGGGTTCAGGCCTCCACCAGGCCTCTGAGCTCAGGACGTGGGAGCTTTGGGACTAAGCTTCAGTGGAAATGATAGGCAGTGTCTCAGATAGGAACTGTATCTACTCTGGATGGGACTAACTACACTCCTTAGCCCATTCAATTTTCTCTGAGGAACCAAGAAGCTTGCCCAAATTGGGCCCTCAGGGAAGTGAGCTGCGGTAGAGATGTGGAGGCAGAAGTTCTTGAGGGGAGAAGGGCAGTCTGAAGCTGGAAAGAATCCACACTGTGATGGGTTAGGTGAAGCTTAGAATCCCTGGCTTATTTATTTTAAAAACAAACAACCCCACATAAAATTCAGATAATTAGAGGGGGAAAAGTTAACATGATTAATGCTGGGGTTAGGGAACCTTTCGTAGAGTATTACCATGAAAATGAAAAGCAATATCTCAATAGCATAGAAAAGTCTGATAGTATCATACAGAAAGAGAACAGTAGTCACTAAAATATTAAAAAAATGATTGTAAGAAATCCACAGAAGCAACATATGCTTAAAATGTTTTTAACTTCCCCAGTCTTCACAGGAAAACAACACATACATAAATTAAAACAATAATTTGATACAGTTCCCTCAGAAGAATATTAGTGAGCACTGTTAGCACAGGGATAGCAAATAAACCCCCTCACACCACTCTGATAGTTATGCTGACTACTAAATTCATCTGGTCAAGTATCTAGCAGTAGTTATTAAGGCCACATAACCTTTGATCCAGTGTTGGTATTTTAAGATTCCTACAATCTAGAAACAGATAAACTGAGACTTTTGCTAGTAACTAATGTGGTTGAACTTCATAAAAAAATTACAAAGAATCTAAATACTCATCCAAAGGGGATAGTTATGTGGACAGAGGAACACATTGTATGAAAGATGATGCAGCTGTGAAAGGGTAAATAGTAAAGTGCGTACACCGAAGTGAGAGAGGCTGACATCAATGAAACACACAAAAGGGGATAGCATTGCCTGAGGCCTGAGCATCATTCAACAAAATCAACCAGTCTCCATACAAACTGCTGCAATGTTGGGTGAGGCTCAAACCCTACGGGGAGTTCTTTCTGTGGCGTTCCAAAGGACAGTAAGCCAAAGCAGTCACCTGTGCCCAAATTTCAAAACAGGTTGTCCTTGTGTGGCAAGAGGTCGGGTACAAACTTATCCGCAGGTTGGCATTTCATCTTCTTCCCAAAGCTGTGATATGCAGAGAACTGACTTGGGAGTCTGGAGATGTGAATGCAGAGGGAAACAGAAACAAGGCAGGAGGCCAGAGAGCTGGGATACAACTGCCTGAGCTGTGACTACTACATCTGCTTCCTGAACTTTCCCCGTATCCCGTAAGATTCTCAGCCCTGAGACTCCCGGATCTGAGCCACTCCTGAAGTATGGAACCACGTCCTTTCTGTGCTGAGAGATGCTATTCATGTCTTAATATATATGACAATTCTGGTTAATGTGATCAGCTACCTTTAGTAGTGACCGTCTTGCAGATTCATAGACACACTTGGTATTTGGCAGACTGAATGAGCTGTGCCCTTTTCTTCTTCTTTCTTTCCTTTTGTCCCCTGTACTGGGAATCAAACTCATACTTTGTACCTGCTAGACACGTGCTTAACCACTGAGCTATATTTTAGTTCTTACATCCTTCTTCTAACATACCGATTCAACCTTCCCCTGTCCCCCGTCATACAGAAATCATATTCTAATAACTGTCTAATTAAACAGAATGACCGACGGACTTTGGCTCTTTTATATGATGAAATAGAAATCCCCTCTGTATTATATTAGGTATTTTGACTTCGTATACTTATTTGCTAAATTTAGTATAGGGAGGAAGGACTGTACTTAACACTCGCTGAAGAATGGACTCAAGTCTCTAACCTAATACATCTTCCTCAAACTGTGTATTTCAGTGTTCTCTGAAGAGGGCTTTCACTTGACACTACAATGAGCTGATTTTGTCTGAGCATTCAAAACAATGAAACACAATGTAATAATACCACAGGAGCCAGAACCCACCACACCCACCTCAAGATACTTGGGATTGCTGAAGTTGGCTCCATCTGCCACTACTCAGAAGACCAAAAGTTGCACAAATCCCTGGAGACCAATATTCCTAAGTGAAAAAAAATTGTCCCTCCAATTATACTGAGAGAATGCAAGTCATAAAGCCATAAGGTTCTGTTTCAAAATCCTTCTGGAAACTTGGTTTATAGCAACCAAAGTCCATGTTCAAAGTGACGTACCCCTCTTAAGCACATTAAATGTCACATCACAAAATGGCAGATTTTTTTTTCTCTAACACAAGGTGTTTAAAATCTCAGATAGTTCTGTGAATATCCAGTCCTTGCAGGCTAAGACCAAAATGTCAGGTTCCAGGTTCAGTCAGACACTGTGTTTCAAAACCGCACAGCAGAAAGAAATAGGAAGACATTTGACATTGATCTTTAGACATGGGGGCACACACACATACACACACACACACACACACACACACACACACACACAAACACACACACACCACACACACACACAACACACACACACACACACACACACAGAGGGGAAGAGAGAGAGAAAGAGAAAGACCCTTATACTCCTTCCTTCTTCTGGCTAGTCCTTGTTATAAGTGGAAAAACACAATTTCCTTTCTAATCTTAAACACAATGGCTTCATGTCTGTGATATTGATGTCTTTTGACAAGGCCTGGCAGGATTATCACTGAATTCCCAGAAGTACTGAAATGGTGAGGCTGTACCCTGCACATTGAAGTGTTCGCAGTAAGGTGAGTACTACATTGCTCCAAATGTTCCTAAACCCACTACTAGAAGACAAAGTCAACCACCGCCAGGCGTTCTTTGGCTTCCTTTCATCATCCAGGTTTGCTTGGACTTTCTTCTCCTACTTTCTCCAGAAAACACATCCGGGGTGGGTCTCATTTTCCTTTTGTTTTCAGAAATGCTTCAAGCATTTGGCTTCATAACAATTAGACTATATATAGGACATTTCCTAATTTCTAACATAAATATCTCCTAATACACGAGTCTGAGAGCCTCATACCATCCACGTACCCTTGACTTTCAAATCCATTCTAGGTCCTACTGTTGTCTTCCCAATGCTTCTGTTTGAATGTTCTGTTCAGGGCCTGAACTTTCAAATTCCTTAGACTCTTGCTTCTCTGCCTAGTTCAGAACCATTAACCAGAAATGTAAAACCACAAGGTAAAACACTGCATGAAATAAGTTGACTGAAGCTGCAAGATTTCTACAATCTAGAAACATGCGTGATTACACATAAGCAAAAATAAATGGAAATAACCAAAGTACTCACCCAAATGGGGAGCTATGTAGGTGGTCAGTGGAACATACACAAATATTTATTATTAGACTGTTAAGCAGCGGATGCTCAGTACATGAATTAGAAGTTAGGAAAAATGAACATAGGATGAGAATGGATTTGAATTTCTATAAAATGCATTAACCCATTTATATTTACCTGTCTTCTGTAAGAGTTCCTTGCAGATTCCATATGTATGCCGCTAAAACAGCACAGATGTAGACAAGACCACCATCTGATTCACAACAAAGGGAGTGAAGCCGAGAGGCAGTATGTGGGTAAAGATCTACTCAATACTGTACTTGGTCCATTGATCTGTGTGGATAAGAAATGAACCTTGACCTTCGTATCATACATAGAAGGCATTATAGAGAAATCAGAGGTAGGGTGTAAAAGGCACGATGATAAAACTTTTAACAAAAATAAGAGTTGGTTTTAGTTAAACCAATACACAAGCAGAAATCTCAAAACAAAAGACTCTCTTACAAGTAAAATCACTGTGCAAGCATGACCACCTGAATTTGAATCCCAAGCACGCATTCAAAATCCAAGCATGGTGTGGTGGCACTGGGGATGGTGTTGAAGACAGATCCCAGGGCCTTGACCAGCCAGTATCTCTAAAATAGCTAGTACCGTGTTCATTAAGAGGCTCTGTCTCAAAAACTGAGACAAAGAAAGAAGAAGACACTCAACATCTGCAGCATGTGATCATACATACATGCACACACCTATACACACACACACACACACACACACACACACACACACACGAGAGAGAGAGAGAGAGAGAGAGAGAGAGAGAGAGAGAGAGAGAGAGAGAGAGATTGACTTCTGGCAACACACACTGAAGGAGTAAAAATAACCATATAAACTTGGAAAATAAATTTGCAATAAATACATGTGTGTGTAATTTCAATGATATAGTTAAATAGTAGTTGCTTGGCACTTACTGTGCATTTGCTGTAGTGCAAAGAGCTTTTCATACCATCCTCTGGGTATGGGTTAATCCTCATGAGAATACCCTGTGGTAGGAGTGACTAGCTCCATCTTTCATCAGACAGGCCAGGGTGGGGACACTTTGTATAGAAAGATTAACTTACCCCAGTTCACGCAGATAAGAACAGAATATTTGGGAGTTTTCTATTTTAGCCAATTTTCTTTGGACATGACACTTGACATTAACAGCTTGGGGCGGGAGGTGAGCAGGCGACAGATCTGTTTTGGCACAGTTTCCTTTGTGCCAGGGAAGACCAGCCAGAGTAGTATAGCATCTCACATCGTTGAGACCAAGGCACAGGAAGGGACTGGAGACCAGGCAGAGCCTTGAAAGGCACTATGTGGTCTACTTTGGCCAGCTAGGCCCCACCTCCAAAAGCAGTGCCACCAGCTAGGATCCAGGCCTTTGTTTTGCAAGCCTAACTTGCCAACTATAGCAAGAGTTAAAGCTAATCACCGTTGAGACAAATGCTGAATGTATTTTATCCCGGCACTTGGTAGACAGAGGTGTGTGCCTCTGCAATGCCCCCAACTCCTCAGCTATGTTTTTCTTGACCTTAGAAGGAAAAGAGTCCTACACACTTTCTTTTCTACTCCATGCAATGGAGAGCTCCCAAAATGCTGAAGAGAAGACAGTGAACAAGGTTCAGAGCTGTAAATCTAAAAACCCTAGCAAGCCGACCCCTAACTGGCCAACTATTCCAAGGTCTCCACATTTGGGCACAAGGCTTAGCGTGAGAAGTCTCAGGTTCATTGGCACTAAGAACATCCAGGGAAAATGCCTAGAGTCAGGCGTTGCAATTCTTCAGCAATTTATAAAGGTCCTCAGGTGAATCTGAAGTTGAGGATTCTCAGAGACTCCAAAATTCTCTAGTTTCTAGGCAAAGCTAGAAAAATTTGGAGAGCCCCCCAACCGAGAAGGAAGTGTCCCATGGTCATCTAGGTTGGAGCTTCTGCTACTGCCACACATCTCTTTTCGGCCTGATTTTTAAAAATTAATACATGGTAAAATTGCAGGACACAACGTGACTTTCAGTACCTGGACATAGTTGTACTGTGTTGGATCAGTGTAGTTCGTTGAATCTAGTTCCTTGTCATTCCTTTAAGTTTCTAGCTGTTCACAAGATATAAGAGAGGTTGACTGCTTTACAGTCACCCACAGTCACCCATAGTCACCCACCGGGCATACACAAAAGTGTGTGGCTCTGTCACAGAGGATAAGAAATGACACCAGTGAAGTCAGCTTCCTGCTTTAGATCTTCTTCGAAGACAGACTGAACACAAAGCCCCTAGGGAAGTGCACAAATTTCCAGGGTGTAGAGATAACGAGACTGGCACCAAAATCAGAGTGTGAGTCATATCAAAGAAATTCAACTTCATTCTGCTCTACAAGGATCACATGAGGACAAAAATATTTACCGGTTTTTACATGTGCATTTATGATATTTTGGGAAAGGAAAGATGATGAAATGGAAAGAGAAATGAAGAATCAGAAGTAGAAAACTATTTCTACAAAAGAAAAACTACACGCCTACAAATAACTAATAAGGAAACCTGGTGTGAAAGTACTTAAGATGGACGAAGACACCTAAGACAAGAGATTGAATGAAACGGAATGTGCACTGTCCACACACTCTAATCCTCTGTGAGGTCATTCAGAACTGAGGCGATGACAGGGGCAGACGGGAGTGAGTAAAGCTCTTATCACGCAAGTGTGAGATCTGAGTTTGAATCCTCAGAATCCACATGAAGTTCTCTTGAGTAATAGTAGCAGAGTATGCCTGCATTCCCGGTGGCCTTTAATGGTGGTGGAGTGGGGTGGGAGTAAAGAATCCCTGGAAGCCTGCAGGCCTGCTAGTTTTGCAGTCACAATAGCAAATGACAGAGATCCTTCCTCAAACAAGTTGAAAGGCTAGAACTGATGCCTGAAGTTGTCCAATGGCCTCTACACGTTCACTATAACCACCAACATACCTGTCCTGCCTGGTTGTATACAACTGAAGTGACTTTTCAGGGAATAATACACAGAATCTTCAAGACAAGTCAAAATGAATCCATACTCAGGACACTGCTCAGAACCTGCTGCCACCTTTGGGAGAGCAGATGGCAGCAAAGGTGGACATCTCTCTAGAGTATGCCTGGTAACAGTGGTGGGGGAGAAAAATTCATGAAGTGACTTCTTTCTCTAAGGAATAAGGGGTTTTTTTCCTTTATGTTTTCTAGTTTCCCAAGTTAAAAAGAACCACCCCAACAAAGTAACCCATTATTATCAATTAAAAGTTTAATATAGGGGAGGTGTGTAGAGTAATGGTTCAGCAGCTAAGAGCATTGACTGTACTTGCAGAGGACTTGAACTTGATTCTTAGCACCCATGTGAAAGCTCACAACTGTCTGTACTTTCAGTTCCAGGAGATCTGATGCTCTCTTCTGGCCTCATTGGGTAACAGGAACATGTGTGGCCAAATATAAACATGCAAACAAACAGTCATACTCAAAAAAGTTTTTTTAAAGATTAATTTATAACTCTTAGAAAAGTATACATCCAATACTAAATACTAAGATGATCAATGTATTAAGGGAAAGGGATCGATTGCTTTACATTATGAGTTCAGAGGTTTCTCTCAGCTTTGGTCAGTTGTCTCTTACTATTTTTGAGCAAACAGAATACCGTGGTTGGAGGGAGGATGGTGCTATAAAAAGCTCCTCACCTCATGATGTCCAGAAGAGAGAAAGAAAGACAAAGGAGGGATCAAGGTCCCAACCTCTCCTTCTGAGGCCTGCTCCCAGTGATGTAAAGGACTAAGCCTTTAGCACATGGACCTTAGGAGACACTCAGATCCAAATTATAGCTTTAAGGAAAGAGGAAACTCAAGTCAACTAGAGACCTTAGTTTCTGAATGCAGCATTTAAAAACAGTTTGGGGGCTTATGAAGAAAATGACAGTTCGGAAATGGCTATGCACTTGAAAAGCCTCCCCAAAGTCCACAGTTAGAAATCACATTCCCTGGCCTGAGGAATACAGACAATATTGGGAGCTATCTAATTGACTGGGCAATATGATTCTTTTTATCCCTGGACATCAGCCTTAGCATGACCTCCTGTGTGTGACACTTCTTCCCTTAGAGCAGGAACCTGAACCCCAGCAGGAATATGCACAAGTCCCTGAGCTTTACTGCATCACAATAACTTCATACATACATACATACATACATACATACATACATACATACATACATACATGCATACATATGAATTCCATGTCCTGGAAATTGGTGTCTTTTGGTCACTTGTGGTAGCAATGACCAAAAGCCTTGACTTGACTTAGGAGACATTTCCTGGAGCCAGAATACTCTTCAGTGCTTACCGCAGCATAAGATTCAAAGCTCCGGAATCTTCTAGGTTCACATCAGTTTGCTATTTCTCTCCTCTTCAATCTGTGCTGACTATCTAGGTATTACTGATGATCAGAGTCACTGGTTGATCATAGTTGAGAGCTATGGTGTGGAGACATTGACTCATGAATTTCAGCTGATATTCCCCCCTATTGATTCCTCCCAAAGCTCCACATTTTCTCACACCACAGGAAGCTGTGTCAGAAGAGAGTGTGTGACTGCAGGAGAGTAGAATTATCTGGATGTATTTTCCAAAAGCTATAACTCCCTGGAGATGACACCAAGTATTATCTGAAGCATGTTGGACAGCATCAAAGATGTCGCCATGGACCTTGGTGAGGGAGCGCCAGATTTCAGAGCCCTGGCAACAAGCCAAGGTAAAAGACATGGACACTCTGGAAGGCAAGACCTTAAGAACTATGTGTGAGGGGCTGGTGGAGACAGAACTCAGAAGCATCAACTATGTCTGTCAGGAGGACAGAAGAGAAAGGAGGGATAACAGCTCACAAGAACCTAGCTGAAAAGCAGGGCTTCTAGGTCACAATGATGTCACTTTCAGTAGGTTAAGATGAGTTTTCTTACATAGCAGAGAGTACGTGGACTGTAAATCCCTTTAGCTTCCCACACCTTCTTAAGAGCTATTCTAGCAGAAGTTAAATAACCTATCCACATTTAGTCTTGTCAAGTAAGATGGGAGTGAAATCTTCTTTTACTCCCTCTGAGTGTTTGCACAAGATAAAAGGCGTGGATGTGATGAGTCCTATCTGTGTTCTTCTAAGTCCTGCTTTCTACTATCGTCAGGTTGCCCTGGTCTTATTTGTTTTTACTTTGTTTCTGAGACAGAATGAGCTCCCAGACATAGCTAGGAATTGTCATAAGAATACATGCTTGAAGGACGCCCTTCCTCATCCTCCATATGAACACTTGTTCGGCACAGGCTCAAAGCAGGACAGGGCAGGGCACAACAGGCAGTAGTGACCAACAGTCTGGTGTGAAGGACAGAGGTATATATTGTTTGGTTGTGTCTGATGTCTGATGAAACTGCGTCAATGCTTGTGGAAGAAGCAGTGACCTTGAACTTAACTCTTTGGGAGATCATTCAGGCACATCTAGGGGACATCAGAGGTTTCTTCTATGAGGGCAAGACAGACTTTCTCAGTAAAGACAACTATAAGGAGGCCTCTCTCATTGCCTATGGGGAAGCAGATGGATGAAATCACTGAGAATGATGGACAGGGGCTTGGGAGGTATCACCCAGCATTTGGGACCTCTTGAATAATGAAGACACTAGTTTAACTATTCAAAGATGACAGCTGCAGATAAGATTAAGGATTCACGCTGTCATCCCGTCTTTCCCAGGGAAAACGTGACAGAACACAGACGGGCTGAGGACAGCAGAGATTAGATATCAACTGCACTCCTCTCTGAGGAAAGCATAAACTTGGCCATGAACTCCCCAAATGGGCTGACAGAGTGAGTGTCCTGTGAAGAACCCTTGTGGCAGCTGGGCTGAAGGAGGAGGTGGGCTGGCTTAGAGCACCAAGCGTCAGCCTTCCAGGTTACTGAGATTTACTGTCATTTTTTTTTCTCTTTAAAAGAAATTGATGGGATCTGTCCCAGGATCTACAGAGCTGAGAACCCAGGGCACAGGGCCCTGACAGTTTCCCCTCCCTCATCACCACTCCAGCCCAGCCCTCCCTTCTACAAAGACACAAGATGGAAAAACAAATGTTATATATCCCATGAGATGCATTACCCCCAGGAAAAAAATGTTTTGTTTACCATGAACACTTTTCAAAGCATTGCCAAAGATTTCTCATCAGGCAAGAATTTTTATAAAATTGGAAGATCTGGCAAAATGAAGCCAGATCATTACCACAAAACTACATTCAGATAGGGTGGGAAAGCAGTTCTTCTTTTAGATGGAAAGTGGCTAAGATCCCTCACACTGCCATTGTCCCCCTGTTGCCACATGTCACCCATGTATGTCATTGCCTGATGCCAAGGGGAACTTGGGACTATGGCCCCATAGACTGTTGAAGCCTCGGACCTCAAAACCAGGCTTTGCCATGGTATAGCTAGGAGATTCTCCCAGTAAGTACTTAATCTCTCTAGAAAGGGAAGAGATGACTGCTTATGATAGCTTGCTAAGTTGTGGTGAGACTGGGGAAGATGGTGGCAAATATTGTATTTGCACCGATTATGTCTAGAATAAACCGGCTATGCAACATCCCCCACTTTCTGGTAAATGTTCCTAACTTGGAGGCTTTCTTCCATATTTGACGGTCCTGTGTTTCCATTACTATACACCAGGGATCTGGATCACATTCATATTGACAAGCCAATGCTGGAGTCTTCTAAGAGATGCTAGGACAAAAAGAAAAAAAAGAAAAAAACAAAGAAAGAATGTTCTTCATGTCCCTCATTCACAATCCATCCCTCATGGGTTCTTTGCTTGGTAATTAAGTGTGCCTATCTGAAGTCCATTGAAGATGAATTCTCTCATGACTGCAGTCACCCCATTTGTGGCCTATGACTTTTTTATGTGGCAATCCTTAAAGGCTGGTCTAACATACATTTGGATTTAGGAGAATCTTTCCATTTGTTTGTTCTCAAAGGAAAATGATGAAGCATGTGCTATGAGGATCCTTAGTTTCCTGAGTCAAGAGAGTAGTGCTGTGAGAAAAACTGAGGCTGGCAAGCATCTCCACCCAAGCCAGCTGTCTGCCTCTCACGTTTGTGTTACATAAACAAAGTTTTATCTAACACTGCCATTTCATTCCCAGAAGATAAACATTTAAGGCATAAATGTACAACAGCCTTCCTCAGACCCCTCCCCATCTCCCATCCAAATCCATGGACAAGGTCAGCAGAAGCTGGGAGTGAGGTGGTGACAGATGGCAAGGCTTAAGGAGGCTGTTAGGAAAGGTGCTGGCTCTCCTAGTGACAGGAATGGCTTTTATCACTGATAAGGGCTGTCATCCCGTCAGTCTTGTGTGCTTAGCTATCTGTTGGCAGAAGGTCTTGGAAAGCTTATTCACTGTCCCATCCTCTCTTTCGATGCTCCAGTGCCAGGAAGAGGAGGCATACCACCCAGCTGAGCTAAGCCAATCTGCAGTATCAAGAAGAGGAACAAACTGTCACTGCCTTAAGCCACAAACATTTGAAATTGATTTATCATATATGATAACTAACTGGAATAAATAGCTCATCTGAATAGTCCAACCACAGCTAGCATTGGCTATTCAGACCTGGGAATAGCATCCTACTTCCTGAAGAACATGTCCTAAGGCTATGAAACATTTCAGAATTTATCAGTTTTACCTAATGCTTTTACTTTTGTATTTTGTGTGTGTGTGTGTGTGTGTCTCAGCTGATACCCAATCCACTTTCTCTTTGTCTCAATGATGGTAATATTAATATGGTTCAACATGTGCTCAGCAAAGAGTACCAAATAATGAATTCAAATATGAGGCTAATAAGAAAATAGTTCTGAAGGAAAATCTGGATTTTAATTGAATATAGGGATTGACTCTAGAACCTGACACACATTACAAAGGTTCTTTACCATTGATCTATACCCTCTGCCTTTTTTTAAATCACTTTTTTTTGTTAGGGACAAAGAAAACATCATTCTGTCAAGGCTGGTTTTTAACTTAGTACCCCAAACTTATGATCCTTCTACCTCAACCTTCTGAGTAGCTGGTATTTCAGGTCTATACTCTGAGGCCCAGCCAGAAAAATCAGAATTTATTAAACTTATAGTATCTTATTCAAAACTGTAAAATGACTCAGTTGACTGCCATTCACATGACCCTCATTACACACACCTCTGGATCACAAACTCCTTTCTAGCCAGTCTGTTAGAAATCCTGATAAACTAAGACGCTAATGAGCTCATTAAAAGCTGGGAGCTGCTCTCTCTAGCACTCCTTTGATGACTGACTACTCTATGCTCACCCTGGTGAACAGAACAATGAACACCAAGCTTCCTGCTGTCACAGTCAAAGTCTGTAAGTATGCAATCACGTCCAATCACGTCAGTAGTTAGCATTGAGTCATCCTAACTCAAGGAGCAGAAGGTAGGTCTAGCCTCATCTGGAGGATGACAAAGCGTTTCACTTGCGTGGAAACAGGAAATGACAGTTGGAAGTAGCATGTGGGTGTGAGCTTAAGAAACTGAAGTGTCTGGAGTAAAATATGCAAAGGTCCTGTGGTGGGAGAGGGCTGGCTTGGCTAGGATATTCTTCAGTTGTTCAGGAAGCTTAGGATACAGTTATCAATGGTTCCTTCCAATAGCCAAAGTGATGAAGAAGACTGTGCAGGTCCAGGTCACAGTTAGATCTTTGAGAAGCCCCGCGGGTTCTTGGCTCAAAAGAGAGCCAAATAATAGATATCTTGTTTTCAGTCTTCAGTTACAAATTATCTGGAGTTAAAGCAAAGTCTTTCATCAGTAAGACAACCTTGAGATGGTGCCCTCCAGGAATCCTTACCTCACGAACCACCAGGGGGCAGCAGGTTATCATGGCCAGCACTGTTGGGAGCGGGGCTCATGAAGACAACAGGGTTGCCAAACTTACAGATCTGGGAGGAGCAAAGATCCACAGTGTCTTCTGAGATGCTTGCGCTTGGTAGCTGCAGAACCCAAAGTCAGTGTATACCTTCTGAGGCTCTGTTACTCAGATTGGAGCCTGTCCTCAGCTGCTGATGACAGTCCATCGTATAATGACCCCTAGATGTTACCCTTGGGCTCTCTCTCCAGACCTCATTCATGTAACTCCAAAACAGCCCGAAATCTACTCAAAACAGCTTCTGAAAGAGAAATCCCCAGGGCGCCCACCACACTGGTACAGTAGAGGAACTCTGAACCCCCACATTACAAAGGCCAGGGGACAACAAGTCCAAGTTGATGAAATATCCAGGAAAGTAGTGTTTTGGTCTCCTGGGCAGTGGAGGGAGTGATACATCCCCACTCCAGGATCCCTGCTGAAAGACCTCTTCTGTTAAATCACTGCCATGGTAGCCTGGGGGCTTTACTCAGCAGCAGAGCACAGGGCTAGCATTCAGGATCTGATACCTTTGGTTTGGGTTTGATAGCTGGGTGTGTGCTGAAAAATAAAATCTGTAAGTGTGCTGGGATTTCAGCTCGCACCTCTCTCCCTCCCTCCCAGTACTCTGAGCTGATTGACAACTTTTTAATCTCTACCATCCTCATGCCTCATCACTCGACTTAGTGGCTTTACCTGCAGAAAGATAGGGTCAGCTGCTGAGTGTTCTTCCAAAAATCATGCAGGGAGAATTCAGCCTCACCAAATAAAATTAAATTAAAAAATAAATAAATAGATAAATTCTTCTTCCTAACCACAGACATCTGAACGACTTTTATGTGCGTCTGGAAGTGTACTCTTGGCTGCTACAGTTCAGTCGGGATAAAATTGAATGTTTTATCCTATATTGCTTTAATATCTGCCTGATTTGCTGAGTGCCTGCCATTATACTAAGTACTTTGTTCCAGACATTGTATTATTTCTAAAACTTCTCTCTCTCCTCTTTGCCATTTCTCCACTAGAAATTCTGCATTTTCCACTAGGAGCGTCTTTTCCATTATGGTGTGGAGTGTAGCCTGAGCAATACCTCAACACCCCCATGACTGTAATTCCAGAGCAGGCACTGGCACTGCTCTCGGCTGTCATTTTCCTTGTTCTTCATGTATTGAGAATTTGCTACTGTGTTTGGCACTGTGACCAGAGTGAGGGAGGAGTCAGTTAGTCTTTGAAGAGTGCTAACGCTCTTTGTTTTAAAATGATGGTGACCTGGGGATGCTTGCGACCTGCACCCCTATGTATAGCTCAGGGCTCTGCCAGAGAGGTAGCAAGGCTTAAACACAGAACCAGGATCTCGTTTTCTGAAATGTCTTCTCAGATTTCACCTTTCCTAAGCCACTTCAGTCACTCTAAACTTTGACATTTGGTTTTTCAAGCTAGGGAGAAAGCAAATCGTAACATGGGGTTTATTCTTTCTGATGGCACGGGCCAGGCCCAGGCCCCCATTTTTCTGAAGATGACACATAACTTAGAAAGGGAAAATTACAGTTTCAAAGTCAAAGTAATACCTGGTAGATGTTTCATCCTAAAATCAAACCTAGATCAGTTCTATGCATTTATTTCTTTTATGCTGGGGAACAGTTCTCAGTTGAAACCACTACCCACTCAGTGTGGTTTTGAGGCAGCCATTGTAAGCCTGTTCTGTGACTCAGAGAGCTGTAAACAAAAGTCTGGTGCTTAGAGAGGACCAGAGACCCCTTGGACCATGTTCCTGAGGCTCCTACTCTTCAGTTTAACAGGAAACAAAGAATTCACAGCAGTGCTGAATGACCAGACAACCTATGACCTTCGTCATTGTGAAATAGAGACCTGATCTGGTGTATAAACCCACTGGCAACCTCTGTGGCCTATGGGTGCTATTGCATTCTCTGCTTTTGTCCTAGCACTCTGTCCATCCCTGGAAGGAGACTATGCCTGTGAATCCTGTCTCTCTAAGGGCATTGTTGAGGCTAGGTTGAGTAAAAGTTGGCTTTAGAGTTTTTTTACCTAGTGGGACAAAGCATTCTGCAGAGCACCTAGAACAACACAAATGTCCCTTGACTAGCAAGTTGCTTACTCACAGCAGGACGCAGAGGCCTCCTCTATGTCCCTGATCAGAATGAGCCCCTTTCTTCAACTTGGAGCCCAACACTGTCTGTACAGGGGTTCTTAACAGGCTTTCATGGCAATTTCGCGAAGGAAGGGAAAGCAAGCCTATCTAAATTATAGTAGGCAGGACCAGAGTTGAGGAACAGCCATACTGGGGAAGTTCCAGAAGCCTCCTAGCTTTGGACAGGAAATGATTCCACTTTTCTGGAAAATCACATAGTCCGAGTTTTCTGGGAGATTGCTACATAATGTATAATTAGTGTGGTGGGTGAAACTATGAACCCTAGTTGTCTGAGTTTCAAGTCCATCACACTATTCGACTGTGTGGTCTTGAAAGAATCACTCCACTGCTGAGTGTCTTGGGTTTCCTCAGCTGGAAAGTGTGGATCATAATAATACCCACCACTGCCGGAAGGAGGCATTGGGCAATCAACTAAGTTACGATTGGAATCTGTTTAGAACACTGTGTGATGTGGAGGACACAGAGGCCATGAGTTAGCTTCCCATTGTCATCAGCAGTACCTCTAATGTTATACATACTTCCAATGCTACTGCTTCCGACAGCTGTCTTACTGTAGATGTCACATCACTAGAGTGGATATGGCTATTAGCACAATTATTCTGTTCTGGCTGACGTGCACTGCCTCTACTGCAGCGCTATTGCCATGCCTACTGTTGTTATTGTTGCCTCTGTTACACCAACTAAGGCCTTAAAGGCTAATATTTGGAAAAGGAGAGTTGTAAGTCTGACTGTGTGGACCCCAGCATGTCCTCTCTTTGTATTTTGAGGTTACCATTAAATGATCGGTTGCCCTTAATATTATGTATTTTTAAAAAATCTTTTTCTATCTCCTTCCTTACCTTTGGCTTAGAAGCAAATAAAATTGGTTTTACTTCTTAAAAAAAAAGGAAAGGAAAGGAAAATGAGAGTTGTTAGGTAGAACATGGATTTATTCAAGAGCCAGCAATTCGAAAGAGGGACAGGAAGACATTCCTCACAGACCACCTTCAGAAGACTTGCTGTAGCAAAGGGCACTTACAGAGAGGAAAAAAGGAAGGTTACTCAGGGATACTCGTTAAGTGTCTCCTTTCCTTCTCTCTGCCTCAAGCAAGGTAAAGACCCTAGACATATAGTTACAGTAAGGCATATGATTTGTATTAATTGACATAACTAAAGTCAAAGGAAAGGCATTACAAAGATCGTTAGAGGTTCTAGGTTCTAAAAATCTAAAGTTGGCATCTTTTTCACCTTCTTCACTGCTTGGTAGGACTTCTCCATGTAATTAAGAGTGCTAGAAGTAGCCTTCCTAAAGAAGGAGAAGAAATGAAGAGAAGAGGAAATGAAGGATGCTTTTCCAAGCTCCCAACCAACCAAGTCAAATCAGACTTAACAGGGTCTCAGAAGTACAAGTGCCTCATCTAAATTCAGGATTCCCAGTTGAATTTTAACAGACAAATAAGTGACTTTTCAGTTTTAGTAAATCCTGTGGGCAGAGGTGGTTGCCCTCTGGAAAACGAGACGCTTGCGTGTGTGTCCTAAAGCCTTAGTCATTGTATATTGTGAAATGGAGAACTGATCTGGTGTATAAACCCACTGGCAACCTCTGTGGTCTACGGGTGCTATTGCATTCTCTGCTTTTGTCCTAGCACTCTGGGCTTCTACCATCCCTGGAAGGAGACTATGCCTGTGAATCCTGTCTCTCTAAGGGTATCTTTGAGGCTAGATTGACTAAAAGTTGGCTTAGGAGGATTCTGGTTCATCTAGAACTCCAGGAAGAGCAGAGGGAAGAGGGGTGGCAATGATAGAGTGCTAGCGAGGAAGAAGGGACACTTAATAGAAGTGTTTCTTCATTGTGACCCTGGGACCCTTGAGAGTACAAATGGCATCAGAATAGGTCACTCCAGGAAGCAAATGAGTCATTCTCTTTGTGCTTGAGCCCTTCTGAGCTAGGCAGCAGAAACCAGTCCACTTTAAATTACACTTGTATACAGCAATAGTTTTTGAGTTGGGTGTTTCCATAAGTGACTCCATTTTATAAAATAATAACTTGCTCCATTTGTAGTACAAATATGGTGTGATGGTTTGTATGAAATCAGCCCAGGAAATGCCACTATTAGAAGGTGTGACCCTGTTGGAATATGTGTGTCACTGTGGGTGTGGACTTTAAGACCCTCATCATAGTTGCCTAGAAACCAGTATTCTGCTAGCAGACTTCAGATGAAGATGCAGAACTCTCATTCTGCCTGCACCATGCCTGCCTGGCTGCTGCCATGCTCCCACATTGATGATAATGTACTGAACCTCTGAACCTGTAAGCCTGTGAAGGACAATGTTAAATGTTGTCCTTTATAAGACTTGTATTGGTCATGGTGTCTTTTCATAAGTAAAACCCTAACTAGGACATATGGAGATAGAATGTCTACACCCTGTTTCTGCAAGTGCACAGCCTCTGTCTGCCCCAAATAGTGAGAGACAAAATCCTACCACCTATGACCCCAATAGCCTAAATCAGAAACAAAATTAATACAATAGGTAGCTCAAGACCACATCATAAAACCAGGCCTGGAATCTCACCCAACACATCAGACAAACCAAAGATGCAATATCCTAGACCGCATAAAAGGAACATGACATTAACCAGTCATGGCAGCCAGACAACTAGATGCCCACATCCAGATTACTACCTAGTCGCCAACCCTATCTCTGTAGTTTGTGGCCCACACAGTGGCCCTCCTAAAGGTGAGACTAGGGGAATGTCTAAGGAATGATGCTGCAGAGAATACTGATTGCTGGAAATAGATAATTGTCTTAGAGTCACTAGCAGCATCAACATTGTGGCCTACATGATAACTAGAGTGTTATCCTTCGGGCACAAGACAAGAGGTTATAGGTGTGGATTGGTATTTGCTACAACCTGAGAATGCCTCTCTACAATCATCTACTTTGGACATGAGGAACTGAAGCAGAAAGGGTAGAAGCTGAGCTATTGTTACAGAAGGAAGATGGAGAAAAGCATAGGTTGCCAACTGTGTACTTTGTCACACTAGGTAACTTGTGACACAGCAGTTGTGACTAGAACAAACACCTCATACACACATTCAATAACTATAACAGAAGTCCCAGGCTGGGGCCTAAGGGTCTGCGTTTCTTAAAACACCCCCTCTTGACCCCTCTCATTGGCTAGGTTGCTGGCTGTAGACATGACAAAGCACATTTCTCAAGTTGCTTGTGGCAGGTTCATCTAGTCCACAGAAATTGTCAACCCCAGTTCTACAAAGAAAATTATGGAGGACTGAGATCTGTAACTATTTAATTCCTTAGGAGTTTTTAGAAAAAAAAGTGCTCAGCAACAAGGAAAGCTTTAAACCAGATCTTTCATGCAACTCTCAGGTTAATGACAGTTATATTATTGTGTTTAGGGAGAAGTTATAAGAAACAACTATCAAACAGAGTGCATTGAATAGTTGGCATTTTCTAGAGTTTTCTAGTGAGTGTGTCCACAGTGTTATGGAAAATTAGTTCAATCTGATTTGTTTATTTTTATTTAAAATATTTTTAATTAACATGTACAGTATTGGGTTTCATTATGGTGTTTTCAAATTTTGTGTTTGTTTATCTTCCTCCAGGTTTCCTCCATCCCGTGACAGTTACCCATCATAGTCCTCTTCCTTCTTATGTGTCTGTTCTGTCCCAATGCCCTCCTTTCCTTTCTCAACACCTCCTCCTTACTCCGCATCTTATGTTCTCCTTTCTGGTTTCATAGCCTATAACCACACTCACCCCATTTCTGAAAACACATGTAAACACTGTAAGCTAGAATCCAAACCTAAGGGTCCTTCTGAGTCTGAATTACCTGGCTTAATATAATACTTTCCAGATATGCCCAGTTTCCTGAAAATTTTACTATTTCATATTTTTTGCAGTTAACTAACTTCCCATTGTACATACATACCACATTTTCAAAGGACTGATAAATACAGCTCCAAAAAATAATACTCATAATAATTCTGCATCAAAGATATCTAATGGTTACCAAAGGAGGTCTGTTTTTTCAGTTGTCAACATTTCCCAATAAGAGTTTATTTACAAGGCAGCCAAGCATGATGAGGCAAAAACCCTAAGTCCCAATTTCACCTTCCTGGGGACAGAGTGTAGGATGAGTTGTGAAGGAACCAAATGTGATGGAATGAGACTTGAAGAATAAGGGGAAGTGATGTCATCAGTGGCCCTTGAATGCACAGTCAAGCTGCATGTCTTTTAATGGGCTGACATGTTGAGGGTGAAGTTTGAGCCTCTGACCTCACAGGTCATTTATCCTTGTCTGTAAGTCCCATATGAATTGGATGAAGTTTTGGCTACTTCCAAGTTCCTAGGAAGCAACATGAGGAACTGGGACCATCCTGACCTGGCAGGTGTTATGAATAGCATGTAGGGAGTCTGTTGATTAGCTGGCAAATCCCAAAGCTGATGATAAAGACAAAGCAAAGCAAAACTCAAAATCCTAGAAACAAGTGATGGTAGCAGTCTACCCTGGTTTCCCCTTGGTTTGTGACAGGGGAGAGCCTCCCATTGCTGTTTAAAACAGAACAGGGCGTCGTAGCTGAGCAGCAAGATTTTCTGAAGGCATTTCCTCTGGCTCACTACCTATTGTTTAAAAGAAGAGCCCTGGCAGTGATCTGCCCATCTGATGTCCTTGGAAGCCCTCTGTATTCACTCAGGGATTTCAGGACACTGTCGTTTGTATGTTCAGACTTGTTTCATTGTGTTTAGCTCTGCATAATCTGTATATGTCATGTTAGCAACCACATCCACAGAAGGGGAAGATCATTAGAATAACACCCATTATCTCAAGTACATGGCCTCTACAAAGTATTGTCCAGATCTATACCCAGTAACAATAGCAAGATGCTGAGAAAAGATAGCTATCTCTATGATGCACACTCTTGGCAGGACAGGAAACAGAAAGGAAGGGAACTTGGTGCCTCCCCAGCATCCCACTGCTTTACTCGTGACACCAAAGGAGAAAGTGTAATTGTTCCGTAAGAAACAGGCTAGTTCTAGCTGCAAAATAGACACTATGGTTATACTGAAGTCTATAAAAATAAGAGCATCCAAGATGGTATGCAAGGGGGCAATAGCAGCCAGCATATCCCTGAAGAGTTGAATAAATAAAGAGGTTTCTCACACCATCTGAGAGCAGTTGATCCTTTATAGTCATGGATTCTGAAGCTTCAGATTTCACAAACCATGATTGGGAAATGTCTAAGAAAAATACCTTCATGGTGAATATGCACAGACTTTGATTTTGTCTTTATCAAATTTCCCTAAACAATATATTATAACTATTTAGAGCATTTGCATTGTGGTAAGTGTTGTAAGCAATCTAGAGTCTTGTTTTTGCTTTAAGATACTCTCATTTGGGGTTGGGGATTTAGCTCAGTGGTAGAGCACTTGCCTAGCAAGCGCAAGGACCTGGGTTCGGTCCCCAGCTCCGAGAAAAAAGAAAAAAAAAAGATACTCTCATTTTACTACATAATCCAGGGTGTCTCTCAAGCTTGAAATTCCCTGAGTGCTGGAATGCAGGAGTGTATCATCACACCTGTCCCCAGATGATGATTTAGTGTGTACAGGAGAAAGTCGATAGGATGCCATATGAATACACCGCACCAGATTTTGTGGGAGAGACTCAACTGTCCATGGGCATCAAATACCGATCAGTTCTTGGAACTAGTCACTTTATGATTTAGGGGACAACTGTATATTTATTATCCTGGGATAATTTAGATAGTTCTCCTGTGTTTCTGTCTCTAAGCAATTCCAAATCTAACAACAACAAAACAGGGTGTCTTTCAGTCAGTAGAAAGAAGAGGGAATGACAGATCCCCAGGCTGAACCCCTGATTTCAGTCACTACAGTGGCTAATGTGAATAGGTTGTGAGGACCTGGTGGGACAGTGTACGGCACCAGCTCCGGTGTCCCTTCACCATCTCTACATTTGTAGAAAGAGTCTCTAGTTGCATAGGTCTCTAGTTTCAAGAATAAATTTTGTTTACCACAAAATATTTTGGGAGAAACAGATTTTAAAAGGAGAAAGAAATGCCACTCACAGTTTCATTGCTAGAAAGCAATGTCTATAGCTTGAATATTCATTCCACAAATCTAGGCATGATTCTGAGTGAGTTGCCATAGGAAGAAAAAGTTGTAACAATAACCCCAAGACTCTCCATGTACCCTTCTCCTAGGCCACCAGTTGTTAATGCTTGTTTCATCTTTATTCTCCCTGACTCCCCTTTCTGTTTAAGCTATTTGAGAGTAGGCTGCAGATGTCCCGGCTCACTTACTCCCTAAATATTTTAGTTGATTTTTCTTAAGAGCAAGGACATTCTCTTCCATATCTCTCCCATACTTAGTACAATAATCAAAATCAGAAAAGTTCACATTAAACAATAACATTATCAAATCCACAGGCCACATTTAACTTCTGTCAGTTGTCCTAATGATACCTTCATAGGACTTACCTCATCCAGCATCCAACCCGTAGCTACACACTACTGAGTTGTCGGCTCTTGAATATCTGGACTAAAACAGCACCCTCTTTGTGTTTCTTGACTTTGATAGTTTGGGTTCTTTGTTCATTTTTTTTTTTGTTTGTTTCACAATAGGATTTTGATATGTGGCCTCAAACTCACAATCCTCCTGCCTCTGGCTCCCAAGTGGTGGTACCACAAGCAATGTGGCTTGATTTTGATATTTTTAAGGAGTATTGCTTACTAATTTTGTATGGCATCTGTTGGCATAAATATTTTGCAACCGTCCAACCTCTCCTCTAGCCCACCACCCAGCAGAGGTAGTGAAAGAGAAAAGTTATTAGGATATGGGGGAAGTGGACCTTTTCAGCAATAGTTTTTTAGGGGCAAACTCAATCTTCTTTTACATCAGTTTAGTCTTGTAGCAAACACCAAGTAAGAGACCTAGCAGCTATAGTCTAGTCCTTTTGGCAGGCAGACACCAGGCACAAACCAGAAGCTGTAGTTTGATTCTGAAGAAACCTCTGGGCTCACTATCCAAGCTGCCACAGGAACCTCACAAGTGGTTTCTCTCTGGCATTTCCACTGGTGGAGATCAACAATGCTATGTGAATGCATGTCCTCAACAATGAATACTGAAGCAGTGCAAACCAAACCAATGCTCAGGACTTGTCATCCGCTGTCTGTGGGGTCATATTTATACTCCTTCATCACGGGTCCCTTCACATGTTTGCTATATCAAAATATCCTTTCACCTGTGTCTGCTTCAGGAAAACATTCTTTCATGTGTCCGCTTTAGCAAGACGTCCTTTCACCTGTGTGCCTCAGCAAAACATCGTTTGTCATAACTAACTTTCCAAAGAAGCTAGAAATTTCCATTTCAGGCATCTCCAGTTTAAATTTCCCTGATGCTTCTTAAATAATTGACTTGAGGAGTACATTTAACCAGCAACATGAACTGTGCTCCTGGCAGACATCATCTTGGCTGTCACAGGATGTCTGTTGGTTTGTTCTAATGCTCCCAATTGACGTATGGGTGGTAGTTTCTTTAGATATCTTCACCGGAAAGTTATTAATCCCCTCCCCCATTCTCACATACCCTAATGATCTCAAACTCACTGTGGAGAAGAGGGTGGTCTTCAATTTTTAATCTTCCCACCTCTGCCTCCTGTGGCACAGAATTAAGATTAGTGCCACCACTTTCAGTTTATGTGGCAATGTGAACCAAATCAGGGCTGCATGTATGTATGTGTGTATGTATGTATGTATGTATGTATGTATGAATGTATGTATGTATGTATGTATGTATGTGTAAATGTTCAGCCAACTGAGTTATATTATAATTCGATTTTTCTATTTTAGCCAGCACTTTCCTTTTCCAAAGCAAAATATTTCAATCATCTTATCATATATTAACCAATAGTGTTACCATGATACATCCTCGTTCCACAAAGACAGAGAGTTTCATTTGAGTTCTTCAAACATGTTACGAGTGTACACCAAAGCCATAGGGGCAAGAAGATTGTAAGGTTTCCTCTGGCATCTCTGGGGAAAGAGGAAGGGACACGGGAGACTAGCATATCCCTTCCAGCTTCCAATACTGTGCTGTTTATAAGAAACATAAACTCTAGAGCCCTGTCTTCTTTGTGGGCATTCTAGACGCTATGCTGATGAGTATTCACTGATGTTTAAACAAATTCCCCCATGCTCCACAACCCTGTCCCTGTTTATAATCAGTTTGTAAAACAAGATCCTATTTGTCATTATCCAGACAAGTTCCTCAACTGGAATCATCTGGGAAATGTGTTGAAAGTCTGGATCTCCAGCCTCAGGCCCACATTTTGCCCCAGAGATCAGCAGCAGACTCTGCATTTCACCAAGTCCCCTCAGTACTTCTAAAAAATGGTGCAGTAAAGGAAAGCAACTCCATTCTAGGGCCTCTGAAAGATGAGCATCAATTCAGCCACTCAGCAAATATTTGTTTTTACCATGCATTTTGTGTTATTTAAACAAGGGTTGGTACCTGTTGGTGTAACAGCTTCTAATACTGTGAAAACACCTCCTAGGGCTTCTCCATATGCTGCTTTTGAAGGTGTTAGGCCCACATCTTCTGCCTAGTTTCTAGAAGGCCCAAAGAGAAGACAGAACGTATCAAACCTTGAACACACTATTTCTGTAGGCAGGCTCTGGCTTTTGTTGTTGACATTGTCTTGTTATGTAATTCAAGGCTGAACTTCAAACTTAAAATACTCCTGTCTTAACCTCTGAAGCGTTGGATCACAGGTGTGCGTGACGGTTCCTGGATTCTTTGAACATTTTCTTAGGCAGATATAATTATCTGAACAAGGCAAAGATTCTTCAGCCCAGACTCCTACCCAAAATTTGGTTTATCTATACAGCAAAGAGGATGTGATCTCCTTTAAGGATCCCAAAGGGACAGGAAGAAACAGGGGAGAGAATTAAAGGAGCAGTGTGAGCTTGTCTTGACTACTGCTCTATTGCTGTGAAGAAACACCACAACCAAAGTAGCTTATAAAAGAAACATTTAACTGGAGGCTTGCTTAGAGATTCAGCAGATGAGCCCATGATCATCATGACAGCAGGCAGACAGGCAGGAACTGGAGCAGGACCTGAGAGCTTACGTTCTGCTCCATAACCAGAAAGAGAGTGACTTTGGACTTGGTGTGAGTTTTTGAAGCCTCAAATACCAACCCTCAATGATATACCTCCTCTGACAAGGCCACATCCACTAATCATTCCTAAATAGTCTGCCATCAGGAAGGGAGCAAATATTCAAATATTTGAGCCTATAGGGAAACTTTTCATTCAAACTTCAAAGAGCTGACGTGGTTGAATGGTCAGCTTCCCAAATAATGTCATTATTTTGCTCTATTTTGATTCACAGAGAGAAGTCTTGGATTTGCAATGTTTCTGGGCTCCACAGTGAAGGGGATCCATCTTCCCATCATAGGTCTACATCATACTGTGAAGGGAAAAATTAATACTTTGCCTGTCTTTTTCTGCTGTGTTTCATGAGGTCTGGGGAAAAGAAACTAGTCCACTTTCTATCACCACAATGAAATACCAAAGTTGGACAACTTTATGAAGTGAGAAGATTAATTAAGCCTACAGTTTTGGAAGGTCTGGAAGTCCCATGTGTTTGACCTATGGTAAAGGTGGCAGATAGCAATGGTGGGGAGCTCATGTCTGAGCAATCAGTTGCGTTGTAAGCCAAGAAGCAGAGAAGAGAGAGGGAAGAGAAGTGGATTTCCCAACTCTTCCAAGGGCATAACTCCAAAGACCAAAGAACATCTCAATAGGTCCCACCTCTTGCAGGATTTCCCAAGAGCACCACTGCTTACTGACTAAGACTTTAACACAGAGACCACTGAGGACACTCCTCTTAATCAGATCAGAGCACATGCACTTTGTTTCATCCTTTATATCTCAAAATGCTTAGTCTAACATACGCGAATTATTAAAACAGATGCTGACAAATAAGTGAATGTATACATGAATGAATAAACTAACAGCCAAGAGCTCTAACCTGAAATGGTGAGTACAGGCACAAGGCCACTGACTGAGAATCAAGGTCATATGGGCGGAGACAACATGGCAGAAGAAAATCTACTTTCCAGGCCTTGATTAGAATACAAATCCAGAAGTCAGTTCACTGGATGTTTAAAGAAGGAAGGCCAGGGCTCAGTATTGCACATGAAAGCGCTTGAGGACAACTAGCCCAAGGAAGAGGGCTGAGGTGCATAACTCTATGTTATAGAAAGCAAAGCAAAAGGTCACATGAGTCAAAAATAATTACAAGGGCCAAAGCAACAGGCTCCACTCCATAACCTCAAAAGTCCCCATCAAATTCTAGTTTCCGAAACGTCCACAACTAAACCCTACTCCTGATTATGTGGCTAGAGCTTCTCGTCTGTGCTCTCTGAGTTTTCGAGTTTTATCTTTCTGTTTGTTGTTCTTGTTGTTTCAGTTTGGTTGCTTGTTTTCGCTTATTTGCTGTTCCTGTTTGAAGACAATGTCTCTTGTAACCCTTGGTTTGAATGCTCCAAGTTGTTGAGGATGAGCTTGAACTTCTGTCCTCCTGCCTCTACTTCCCAAATTCTGGCATTACAGGTATATGCCACCACACCCATGGACCCTTTTTTTTTTCTTTCTTGACCAAAGGACTCACCCTCCTAACTCTTGCATTCTGTTATAAAAGACTCATCAACCCTCAGAGAACTCTGTAGAGCCTCAGACAGCAAGAGTTCAGGCAGCTCTTCTTATGGCAGACCTTGAGAAAACAGGTCTGCCCAGAACGGATGCAAAGTGAGGTCCTGAGGAAGACCCAGCTTCCTGTTTCCAACCCCTCCATTGACATGTGGCTGTTCAAGGGCTCTGGCAGAACCTCACCCCCACCCCTGTCAAGCTACAAGTCTCCCAAAGCCCGGTTGAGAATAATCCAGACAGAATGTCAAAATTGAAAAGTCTACCAAGAATGTTCCTTCGTACTGTTTGCCTTGCCTCTGACCCCCAGCTGCTGGATTAGCTTGGCAATCGCTCTTCTATTTTGTTTTGTTATGTTTTTGAGGTGCATTTATATACACGGTTCTGTAACAAGGTAACCAACTGCCTCTGGCATTTTGCAAAGAACACTGAGCCAACAAGCCATTAGCAAAAAAAGGAGCTGTCAAACACTGCTTTCAATGCACCCACCACCAAGATCCAACCCCTTTAGAAAATATTCAGAATCAGAATATGTACCATGTATAGTTTTAAATGGTTTAATGGCTGAAAATTTATTCTGCTGAACTATTTTATTACAGTTGCCTACAGTTATTTTTATTGTTATTTATTTACTTATCATTACTTTGGGGTTTTGTTTCGTTTTGTTTGGTTGGGTTTTTTCTTTTCTTTCTTTCTTTCTTTTTTTCTTTTGTTTTTTGTTTTGTTTTGTTTTGTTCTGCTTTTTCGGTTCTTTGAGACAGCCTGGATGCTGCCCCAACTTCCCCAGTGCCGGATTGCAGGAATATGCCACTAAGTCTGGCCTTTGGTGACTTTCTTAATGTGAGTGACTTATAAGAAGATTTCAAAGATGACTAGTAGTGATGAGGACACTGCCACTTGTGCAATCAGTACTAGTTTAGAAACTCTTCAATGACTTTGTGTCCCTGTCCTCATCATACAGGTCTCTGGCTTCATTTAGCCACACGAGATGAGCAGACTGTGATACACGGATTTACCCCTCGGCCGGAGCTCATTGAACTAGGCCTGGAGTCTGGATCCAATCAGAACAGAGCAGATTCACTTGCCTGCTCATCAGAACTTGGGCCTCTGGGGATTCTTTGCTTAAAATATGATGGACCATTGAGAGCTATTCCTTGGGAGGTCAAGGTAGCTTGGGCTAAGTGGACAATACAGAGAGATGCTATGCTGAGATGCAAACATGGAGGACATTCTGAGAATGGTGGCTGTCTTAGTTGGGGTTTCCACTGGTGTAATAAATCACCATGATCTGTAGAAACTAGAGGAAGGAGGGGGCTTGTTTCATCTTGTAGCATGTAGTCCATCATCCAGGGAAGCTGGGGCAGGAAGGTGGGGACACTCTCTCAATCATGGTTCTCCCTTCCCAGATGACTCTTTTTGTGTCAAGTTAACGAATCACGAGACAGTGCGGTGGTGGAGGTGAGCAGGACAGTCTGAAAGGAAGTCCTTCCCATTTCAAAAGACTGGAACAAGAACCACGGAGGTCTCTACTATTTGACAGTGGGAATGGGGACTCCCTCTACTCTAAGTGGCTAGGACAAGATGCTTAGACGCTTCTACTGTCTGACAGGGGATGTGGGGCTCTGTTCCTCCCCAGAGAGCAACAAATAGTGTAGAGAGTCCTCTCCTAAGTAGAGTTTCCCTCCACCCTAGGACACCCTGAGAGACATTATCTGAGGCCTATGCACCTGTTGAAGCTGAGCCACCAGGAACTTTGCACGGAGGTACCTTTTGAGTGATATCTGCACAGCAAGGACTCTAAGAAACAGAGATGTGATCTCTGAAGTCTAAAGGATAATTTATTTTTTGAGAAGGATAATGAAGATAACATCCATTGACTAGGGCAAAGGTTTAACAGGCTTGCAATGTGCTCCTTCGAAGATAAAGATCTCTCAAGCTTAGGGATTACTCTAGGTTGATGTGTAGGCATCTTCCAGAGAACTTCATAAGCTACAGGGAGTGGAAGGGAGGTAGGAGAAGGAAGCTGGAGAAGGCCAGGTCAGCTCTGCCCTGAGCCCTTGTGCTAACCCAGCTTTCTTCCAACTGCCCCGAAATTATGATAACCTAATCGGTTAGCTTCCTAGGAGGACAAGCAGTCAAGGCAGCCTTTCTCAGTTGCTGGCAGAGGTAAGGAATAAGCTAGTGACTAAACTGCTAAATCAGAGAAAATGGCAGGGTTAGATACGAGCAAAGTAAAACTCCCATTGCTCAGCTCCCCCAGCTTCCAGGCAGAACTGCAGGAACTTTTCCGAATCTATTTTTAAACATGATCATTGCATCCCGAACACTGGAAGGCAGCACGTTCCGCGCACTGCCTCTCACATCATCTGATTGTGAATCTGAATGTCCAAAACTCACATGGTGCTGAAATCACTCTTCACACATCCCCGTAATTTTCTTCCTGGAGCTGTGTGGGAAGATGATGAGAAAGGATACCCCAACCTCCCAGAACACACAGACATTCCCAGTGAAAATCTGAGGGCACAGATTCCCTCTGAATCCACACTGAATCCACACACAGGAGACCTACGTTTGAGAGGATGCAGGTTCTGAATTCTGTGCTGAGCATTTTGTGTGTGCTAGGTGAATCGCTTCTTCTAAACAGGGTGGACCACAGTGTGACAGAATTATCTTCTAACATTATTATCATATTGCCTTATTTGACAAGGTAAGAACTCCAGTGTTCTTAGGATGAGAAAACAGGGGCTTGAAGAGGTCAGTGATGGGCCAAAACAAAAACTATTTTTTTTTGTTTTGCAAACAAAAAGAAAACTAATCATAATGAAATGAGAATGACCACCATTTTCCACAGGCAGAAGTCAATGGCACCAGCTAAGTTGAACATTTTTCATGTCTCACTGTTATCAAGCCCTCCAGTTCCTCTCTAGCCTTCCATCCTCGGCCTACTGGCTATCTCATTGGTCACAGTCCCAAACAGGTCGAGCAACTCCAAGCACCATAGCTCTGTGAGAGAAAGGCCAAACCTTTCCTGGCCCACTTACCTCCCTGGTCAGAGTTGAAACTCTTGCCCACCCTGCAATCAATGCTGGGTCCCAGGAAGGAAGCCAATGTGAGAATATGCACATGTAAATTGCCACATTAAAAACGGAAGATCTACCCACAAGGAGAAGGAGGCAATGGAGTTTGGGAGGTGCAAGAGAGGGTCTAATATCTTCTAGGGTTTGGTAGTAGTAACTACAGAAGTAGTAACTGAACAGAAGGGTTTCACTGCTCCATCTCCCTACATGTTTGTAATGTACTTTGATCATAACACCCCCCATTATAATCTGTTCTTGCGCCTCCCTCAGCAAACTGATCCCCTTATTCTTCCCAAATACTGCCGCTACTGTGTTTATGTCTTTCTTTTAAAATATAGATTCCCCATATAATAAAAAACACATGGTGTTTGTCTCTCTGAGCCTGATTTATTCAGTTAACACAGTGATCTTTGGTTCAATTTTCTGCAATTGATAATTTTCCTCTTTATGGCCGAGTAAAACTCACCATGCATATAGAGCATGTTTTCTTTGTCCACTCAGATGTTGGTGAGCATTTAGGTCGGTACGGTAACAGAACATCTGTAAACAGTAAAAGCTCTACTCTAAACTTCAAGGTCCTCACTACCCTCATAACAGGAATGTTGCTCTCCTGAGAGACACAGCCAGAATACAGCAAATACAGAGGCGAATGCCATCATTAAACCACTGAACTGAGAACAGGACCCCCGTTGAAGGAATCAGAGAAAGGACTGAAAGAGCTTGAAGGGGCTTGAGACCCCCATATGAACAACAGTGCCAACCAACCAGAGCTTCCAGGGACTAAGCCACTACCCAAAGACTATACATGGACTGACCCTGGACTCCAACCTCATAGGTAGCAATGAATATCCTAGTAAGAGCACCAGTGGAAGGAAAAGCCCTTGGTCCTGCCAAGACTGAACCCCCAGTGAACGTGATTGTTGGGGGGAGGGTAGTAATGGGGGAAAGATGAGGAGGGGAACACCCATATAGAAGGGGAGGGGGAAGGGTTAGGGGGATGTTGGCCCAGAAACTAGGAAAGGGAATAACAATCGAAATGTAAATAAGAAATACCTAAGTTAATAAAGATGAAAAAAAAAAAAAAGGAATGTCGCATTGTGGACCTGCCTGGCACCTTAGTCACAGGTATATGTTTCTGATAGAGCAAGTAGAATATAGCCCAAAATTCTGGGGAGTTAGTGTCTTCCAACTTTCATTTAAATTCAAAATGTTGCCCAGGGCTCTCAGCTACCATGTTTACATGGGTTGCTGTGTTAAGCAAAATTGCAGTAGAAAAATAGCGTATAAATCTAGAATATGAAATGCAGTTTTCAACACTATTGGAATTTCAATTTCTCGTAGCTACATCATGAAAAGTTGAAGAGGTGTCAGAGAGATGTTTCAGTAGTTAAGAATCAGTATCGTTATTTCAGAGGACCCTGACACCATTCCCAGCACCCTGATTGGGCAGTTCATATCCAACCGTAATTCCAACTCCAGGCAATCTGATATCCTCTTCTGTCCTAGGTACCTCATGTGCCCATATCCACTCCACACAAGGGGGGGGGTCAAAAATAAAATAAACCTTCAAATCAAATTTTTAAAGATAAACAGGTAAAATTACCTGTAATGCAGGTAATTTACTTCTATATCCAAAATATTATCATGTCATCATGTAGCCAATATTTTTTTTAAGTCTGAGATACTTACATTCATTGTTTTCTTGTTTGTTTGTTCCCTATGTCCTGAATCTTATGTGTATCTGGCAGAGAACTTTAGTATTTGACAACCGTGCCTTGGTGCTTATAGCACATGGTACGTGGTGATCCAGAGACTCCAGGTTGGTTTGTGGAAATGGTCTCTGTAATGCTCATCTCCAATTAGAGGAGGTGAACAGCCACCAAAAGCAAAGCCCGAAAGGGTAAAGTAGAACATTTGGGTTTCATTTGGGGTGTTATTGTTGTTACCAAAATCTCACAATGTGACCTCCAGCTTTTGCCAACCTTCCTATCCCAGCCTGCCAAGTGCTAGAATTTCAGTCATGCACTGCTATGCCCAGGTTAGCACTCTCAGATTTGAGCCTCAACAAAGTCCCTTGGTGACATCAGTGGCAGGATATCCTTGACACTTTATGCCACAGGTCTGGGGGTGGTGAAGATGGGGATGCGAATGGCCTATGAATGGGCTAGCCTAGGGCCACTTTTTGAAAGTCATTGCTCTGGTGGATATGATAGCCCATATTTGTAATCTTAGAACTGAAGAGGCTCTGACTGGAGCATTATGACCTTGAGGCTAGCCTGGGCTACACAGCAAGAAATTGTCAAAACAGCAATAACATCATAAGAGACCTTCAAGCTCATATTTTCCATAAGGGTGTTCAATACCAAGACCCCTGCTCCTGTTATGCCACCATTCAAAAGTTTCAGGTTTTAGAGCAAGCATTGTGGCTGTAACATTTGGAGTTAGGGATGCATATAGGAGGCTGAAAAACGGTTCATTTAGTGTGAGCACTGGGTCTGTGGAGGTGCCCTTGGATTCTGCTCTCCGGTACATCTCTGCAGTTCCAGTGATACTGGAAGACACTTTCTCCACCTGGTGTTGAGGGAGCCTGTGAATCTCTTCGGAAGATCCCCGGCACTTGGGACTGGGTAAAGCAAGCTCTTGACCTGAGCAGCAGCAGAGCTGCTGACAGCAAATCTGAGAAGACGAAAGGACGTCAGACCATTTTGCTCATCAGCCAGTTAAAGAAGCAGCTCTCAGGAGCAGAACAAGCCTTCCCATGGGTACTTTTGTCTGAAAGAGGAGCCTTTGAAGTATCCCTGGATTATGGACTGGGGCTTCTGGGACATCTCCAGCCTTCAGTACTTCCTACCAAAGAGCTACATTGGAAGAATGGGGAGGGAAGACAAGGTGTATCCCCTCAATTCTAACAAGCTTGGGAGCAAGTGATACCCTCTTTTCCCTATCTCATCCCTGGAACTGGACACTCAGAGCAGCCTGGGACCTATTATGCCTGCAAGCAGGCTTTTCTCTTCCTGAAGCAAAAGAACCCCCAAACCCACCCCCCTCCCGCTTCTCAGCATGAATGTTCCCCTAGGCCTTCTCTCCTGGTAGAGTAACAAGTTGGCCAATATCTCTTTCAGGTACTCAAAAATGTGATGGAAATTTCAACATGAACCATGTTTCTCTTTAAAAAACTGTCTGGGTATTTGTTGTAGTAACAAAAAGCTTACTAACACAATGTCTAAACTACCACATTCCAGTGATAAAGATAGTGATGAATGCATGGACTTTCTCAATGCCAGATGTCTTTCATGTTGTCATTCTTTTATGCTAGTGCTCTTAGGATACAGCTCCTCATGTATCCAGGTTGGTCTTGAAGTTACTATGTAATACAGGTTGACTTTGAACTCTTGATATTCCTGACTCTACCTCCAAGTGTGGGGATTACAGATATGTGCCACCTTGCCCATAATGTCAGACTCCTAACAGCTTCAATATATGAACTTGCTTGGAACACACTATAGCATACTGGGGAAAGGGATAGAGTGATGCCCATTTACAGAGGAGGGTGTGGTGACTCAAACTGGATGACTTGCCCAATACCATTCACTGGTGTGCTGAAGCAAGGGCTTGGGGGAATATAATGTCATATGTGTTCTAGAAATACCCAGAATTTGAGCAGGCTTCACCTCTCACCCAGTACCATCAGCAAAATCAAAACTTCAATTTGGGATCTGTTTCTAG